>NC_037673.1:143886452-144186452 GCF_003255815.1 Theropithecus gelada
TTTTTTTTTTGAGACGGAGTCTTGCTCTGTCACCCAGGCTGGAGTGCTGTGGCCGGATCTCAGCTCACTGCAAGCTCCGCCTCCCGGGTTCCCGCCATTCTCCTGCCTCAGCCTCCGGAGTAGCTGGGACTACAGGCGCCCGCCACCTCGCCCGGCTAGTTTTTTTGTATTTTTTTAGTAGAGACGGGGTTTCACCGTGTTCACCAGGATGGTCTCGATCTCCTGACCTCGTGATCCGCCCGTCTCGGCCTCCCAAAGTGCTGGGATTACAGGCTTGAGCCACCGCGCCCGGCCTGCACTCCTCTTTCTTAGAGAATTTACGTGAAAGGCTCCCCTGATTTTGCACACCCCAGAGTCCTGCCCCTAAAGTTTCAAGTAGAAAGCATCTATCCCATGCTCAGTATCCCTGCAGCACAAAAATGATCACATGCAGCCTTTTACAGGAATTTTCCATTGATAATGAAATGAATGTGCACAAAGATTATCTAGAAGAAGGTTTACCACCTTCTTGCTTATAACAACAAAAGAAGAGAAAGTACATATAAAACCACAACTGAAAATACAAACATATATGTCCTATTAAAGGAAATTTGTAATTAAATATATGACACATCAAAATAGAGTAACAGAGAGCCATTGTTAGTTATGCTTTAGAACATCTCTGATGCTCTGTGAAGATGCCAGGATGATTGAAATCTACGAAGTAGTTTAAGGTTTCAGGTTTAGCATGTTAAGAAGCTTAGAAGTCATCATTCCATCCTAACAACTAAAACGCTAAACAAACAAAAAAATCAACAGTTCTTCTTAGACCTGGCAGAGAAGTGAGGTCACAGAACAAACCATTTCCCCCAAAACTGGGTAGACAGACAGACAGATACAGAGAATTACATATACCTACACAGAGACCCATAAGCAGAAACTTCCACAGGAAATAGCCTGGGATAGGAAAACTTGAACTGCAATTGGTTAATTGCTGGATGCTAGATACGGATAACTCAGAGAGTTAAAAAATTCAGATGCAGTCATGGCGGCAGCAGGGCGGTGTGGCGGAAGCATGTGAATTTTACCTTCAAGAACTCTGCCAGGACCTCATAGTCAATACTGGAGAAAAATTCTCTCCTGCTTCTGTCAGGGAGAGGAGAGAGGAACCACTTTGAAATACATTAAAGCATGCTGTTCATAGGAACAAGATATGCTCTCCGGAGAAACTACTTTATCAGAGCCTAAGCTGCTAGAGTTTTGTCAGAGCCTAACCTACTTGGAGAACAAAATAATACCCAACTCTGGTGAGCTCAGCCTTCAGCAGGTGAAGGAAAATATGCAACTCCAGCACCCTCCCCCTGTCCTTTCTCATATAAGGTGCCAGCGCAATACCGAGAAGCACTTGAAATGTTCACAGTCCAGGGGCACAGGCACACCAAAAAACTTAGAACTAATCATAGGACTGTAAAACCCTTTCTCTTCCCCTACATCTTGCCACTACATTACTAATGGCCTGTTTACTAGAGTTCCTTTTACTCAGTACATGGACCCACCTCTCAACAAAAAATTGAAGGGTATACTAAAAGGCAGAAAACCCAGGGTAAAGAGACTAAAACAAGCATCAAAACAAGAGTCAGCTATGGCAGCAAGGTTGGAATGATCAAAAGAAGGCATTTAGATACACTATGATTAAGATGCTAAGGGCTTTAGTAGAAAAAGTAGACAACATGGAAGAACAGATAAATAAGGTAAGAAGACAGAAATTCTAATGCTAAAGATTAAAAAAAAAAAAAAACACTGCAACATTAATGAAGAATGCTTTTGGTAGGCTCATTTAGTAGATTAGACAGAGCTGAGAAAAGAATGTCCAAGTTTGAGGATATGACAATAAAAACTTCCAAAACTGAAATACAGGGAGAAAAAAAAGACTAAAAAACGACCAAAACAGAATATCCAAGAACTGTGGGACAATTACCAAAGGGGTAAAATGAATAATGAAAATACCAAAAGGAAAAGACAGAGAGAAAGGAACAAAAGCAATATTTGAAGCAATAATGACTAACAATTTTCCCCAAATTAACGTCAGGCACTAAACCACAGATCCAGGAAACTCAGAGAATAGCAAGCAAGATAAATGTTAAAAACAAAAACAAAAACAAAAACCTTACACCTAGACATATACTCAAATTTCAGAAAATCAAACATTTTTTAAAACTCTAAAAGAAGCCACAGGGGAGAAATACCTTCCCTATAGCAAAGCAAACATGAAAATTTCATCCAACTTGTCCTCAGAAACCAGAAAAGAGTGGATACAAATATTTTAAATATTGAGAGAAATAAAAAACATCAACCTAGAATTTTGTGAGATCATCCTTCAAAAGTGAAGAAGATATAAAGACAAACAGAAATTGAGGGAATTTGTTCCCAGTAGAGTGGCCTTGCAAGAATCATCAAAAGAAGTTCTTCAGAGAGAAGGAAAATGATATAGGTCAGAAACTTGAATCTACATAAAGCAAAGAAGACCACCAGAGAATAAATAAGTAAAGGGAATATAAAAACTTTGTTTTTCCTATTCTTAATGTATCTAACAGATAACAGTTTATTCAAAATAATAATAGCAATAATGTATTCTACTATATATGCTTATGTACCTATATCTGCTTCTGTATAGTTGAAATAAAAGAAAGTGATGATACAAGAGATGGGAGAAAATAATTAGGAATATTTTATCATTATAAAGTACTTCCACTACTCATAAAATAATACAGCAGTATTTGAAAGTAGACTTGGATTATTTGTAAATATATGTTGCAAGCTGTAGGTTAACCATTTAAAAAGTTGAAAAAAAGAAGTATAATTGATATGCTAAGAAAGAAGAGAAAATGGAATCATATAAAATTCTCAGTTAAAACCACAAAAAAATTATAGAAGACAAAAATAGGAACGAAGAACAAAGACAACAAATAGAATACATTAACAAATATGGTAGATATCCATCTATAATCCATCTATAACAATAATCACCTTGCATATCAATGATCCAAATATACCAGTTAAAAGACAGAGATTGGCCGGGCGCGGTGGCTCAAGCCTGTAATCCCAGCACTTTGGGAGGCCGAGACGGGTGGATCATGAGGTCAGGAGATCGAGACCATCCTGGCTAACACGGTGAAACCCCGTCTCTACCAAAAAATACAAAAAAAACTAGCCGGGTGAGGTGGCGGGCGCCTGTAGTCCCAGCTACTCGGGAGGCTGAGGCAGGAGAATGGCGTGGACCCGGGAGGCGGAGCTTGCAGTGAGCTGAGATCCGGCCACTGCACTCTAGCCTGGGAGACAGAGCGAGACTCCGTCTCAAAAAAAAAAAAAAGAGATTGTCAGAATGGATCAAGAAACAAGGCTCAACTTTATGTTAACTACAAAAACCCCACTTCAAATATAAAGACACAGAGAGATTAAAAGAAAAGGGATAGAGAAAGAAATACCATGCTAACACTAATCAAAAGAAAGTGCAAATAACTGTATTAATTTCATCCAGAATAGACCTCAGAGCAAGCAAAGTTATCAGAAATAAAGAGGGACATTACATAATGGTAAAGGGGTAATCAATTCTCCGAGAAGGCATAAAAACCCTCAAAAGTATGTGTCAAACAACAGAGGATCAAAATACATGAGGCAAAAACCTAAAAGAACTTCAAGGGGAAAGAGATGAATCCATTATGATAGTTGGAAACTTTAATGCTTTTCTATCAGAAATGGACAGATCATGGGCAGGACATGGTGGCTCATGTATGTAATTCCAGCAATTTGGGAGGTGGAGGCAGGAGAATCACTTGAGTTTGAGAGTTTGAGACCAGCCTGGGAAACATAGGGAGACAGCATCTCTACAAAAAATTTAAAAATTAGCTAGATGTGGTGTGCACACCTGTGGTCCCAGCTACTCAGGAGGCTGTGTTGGGAGGGATGATCACCTGGGCCTAGGAAGTCACAGCTGCAAGCCATGATCATGCTACCGTACTCCAGCCTGGGTGACAGAGCAAGACCCTGTCAAGATGAAAGAAAGAAAGAGAGAGAGAGAGAGAGAAAGAAAGAAAGAGAGAAAGACAGAGAGAGAGAGAGAGAAAGAAAGAAAGAAAGAAAGAGAAAGACAGAGAAAGAGAGAAGGAGACAGGGAGAGAGGGAGAGAAAGAGAGAAAGAAAAAAAAAGAAAGAAAGAAAGGAGGGAGGGAGGGAAAAAGAAAGGAAGGAAAATGGACAGATCCAGCAGGCAGAAAATTAGTAAGATTAATGAAGACATAGTTGGGCTAAACAATACTATCAATGAAGTGGATAAAATGGACATCTATAGACTACTTCATCCAACAAAAGTAGATCACACATTTTTCCGAGGCACAGATAAACTGTTCAACAAGAGAAGTGACATTCCGGGCTATAAAACACATCTTAACATATTTAAAAGAATAAAATCATGCAAGCTGCTCTTGGATCACAATGGAATTAAACTAGAAATAAATTACAGAGAGAATGCTGGAAAATCCCCAAATACGTGGTTATTAAACAACATAATTGGCCGGGTGCAGTGGCTCATGCCTGTAATCCCAACACTATGGGAGGTCGAGGCAGGTGGATCACTTGAGCTCAGGAGTTCAAGACCAGCCTGGCCAACATGGTGAAATCCCATCTCTAGTAAAAATACAAAAATTAGCCGAGCTTGGTGGCAGGCGCCTGTAATCCCAGCTACTCGGGAGGCTGAGAAAGGAGAATTGCTTGAACCCAGGAGGCGGAGGTTGCAGTGAGCCAAGATGGCCCCACTGCACTCCAGCCTGGGTGACAAGAGTGAAACTCCATAGTTTCTTAGAAAACTAAATGTACTCTCACCATGTGATCTAGCAACAGTGCTCCTTGGTATTTACCTAAATGAATTGAAGACTTATGTTCACACAAAACGTATGTGCACATGAATGTTTATAGCAGCTTTATTCATAACCAACAAAACCTGGAAGCAACCACGATATCCTTCAGCAGGTCAGTGAATAAATAAACTGCTGTGCATCCAAATACTCAGCAAGAAAAAGAAATGAGCTATCAAGCCATGTAAGGATGTGGGGAAAATGTATGTGCATATTACTAAGCGAAAGAAGCCAACCTGTATGATTCCCACTATACAACACTCTGGAAAAGACAAAACTATGGAGGCAGTAAAAAGATCAGTGGTTGCCAGGAGTTGAGGGCAGAAGAGAATGATGAATAGAGACAGCACAGAGGATTTTTAGGGCAGTAAAACTAATTCCTATCAGATATTACAATGGTAGATGCCTGTCATTGTATGTTTGTCCAAGCCCATAAAATGTGCAACACCTAATGTAAACTATGGATTTGTGGTGATAATGACGTGTCTCTCTCTTTTTTTTTTTTTCCCCCAGCAGAGTCTTGCTCTGTTGCCCAGGCTAGAGTATAGTGTTGAGATCTGGACTCACTGCAACCTCTGCCTCCCAGGTTCAAGCGATTCTCTCACCTCCTGAGTAACTGGAATTACAGGAACCCGCCATCACACTTAGCTAATATTTGTATTTTTAGTAGAGACGAGGTTTTGCCATGTTGGACAGCCTGGTCTCGAACTCCTGACCTCAGGTGACCTACCCGCCTTAGTTTCCCAAAGAGCTGGGATTCAGGCGTGAGCCACCGCATCTGGCCAATGATATGTTGATGTAGGTTCATCAGTTGTAAAAATCTACCACTCCTGTGGGGAATGTTGCCAGTGAAGGAGCTTGTGTGTTTATGGAGACAGGGGTATATGGGAAGTACTCTCTTAACTTCACTGTGAATCCAAAACTGCTCTAAAAATCCAAACTTACTTGTTTTTTTAAAAAGGTGATATCTGTCTGCTCAGGCTGCTATAACAAAATACCATAAACTGTGTGGCTTATAAATAATAAATGTATTTCTTACAATTCTGGACACTGGGAAGCCCAATATAAGGCAGATTCAGTGTCTGGTGGATGCCCGCTTTCACCCGGTGCAAGGAGCAAAGCAGCTCTCTAGGGCCACTTTCATAAGGGCACCAACCCCATTCATGAGGGCTCCTTGCTCATGACCAAATCAGTATCATCACCTTGGGGCTTAGGATTTCAACCTACGAATTTGGGGGTACACAAACCTTCAGACCATACTAAATGATAAAAAAAATTAAACACAGAAATAATGCATGTCCTCACTTTTGGAAAAAAAAATGCATGTCACAGATACACACACACACACACACACACACACACATATACATATACACACACAGATGGGAAGAAAATACACTCCTAGGTTAATGGCAGTTTTCTCCAGAAGATCATGAGAAAATGATGTTTATGTTTTCTTACTGCTGATCTCTTTGGTATATCTTCATTTTTCCAACATTTGTTTTTCATTGTGCACCTACATAGCTGGGGCTTAATAATGCTTTTTGCAAAGATAAGTAAAGACAAAAATCAGCAGGTAAAGGGAGACATGGGGACTCCCTTGCTAGCCACAAGCTATCGGCCCACCTCCACATGCATATTTGTAAAGAAAGCTGAGCACTAACCAGCACTTGGTCTCTAGCCTCATCACAAGCCTTCAACAGTTTTGTCTCCCAAAAATTGTTCAATAAAAGGGCATCTATCACTGAAGAACTCCTGACAATGGACTCATTAATGACTAAGTTGTTAGAACCACTGACTATTATCTATGAGGCAGAGATCATAGACTTCCAAGCACTCACCCAATTGGTTGGACAAGACAAGCCACTGGGATAAAGGAAAACAACCATAATTTATATTTGGGTTTTTTGTATCTCTTCTTTTTTAGTTTAGATTTTTTATTTACATTTTATGATGATCATAAGATGTTTTCTTTTTAAAGACAGGGTCTCACTGTCGCCTCTTCCAGTCACGGCTGGCTGCAGTCTCGACTTTTCAGGCTCAAGCAAACCTCTTACCTCAGCCTCCTGGGTAGCTGGGACCACAGTCATGCACCACCATGCCTAGTTAATTTTTAAATTATTTTTAGAGACCGAGTGTCGCTATGTTGCCCAGTCTGGTCTCAAACTCCTGGGCTGAAGCAATCCTTCTGCCTTGGCTCCCAAAGTGCTGGGATTACAGGCATGAGCCACAATGCCCAACCAGTCAAAAGATATTAGTGTGATATTTCCATATGTAATTTATGTATATGTACATATGTGTATACATATATACACACACACACAAGGAATATGGAGCACGCTCAAAAAATTTTTGTTTAAAGATGCACAATTAAGAAAGTTTACAAGAAGACCATTACTATAGGGACCATTTGGTCTAGCCCCTTTGTTTTAGAAAGAAGGAAACTATAGCTCGAAAGGAAGGGAGATAACTTGCCCAAGTTGTACAGCAGGTTAAACGTTAGGTCTGGAAACTGAGACTGCTAATACTTTATCCACTTTGACTTTCTGTTTATTTGTTTTTGCCTAATATGTTCTTTGATGGAGTAGAACTGTTTTTTGAATGCAGTATTATTCTTTGTCACAAACATATTTTAATGTTACATTCTCCTAGAAGCTTAATTTTAAAAGTGCTTACACACCTAAACGAACCTTCTGCCTCCATTTGCAGTCACAGATTGCATCCTCCTCAGACAGATTTCCTCTTCCTTGTAAGCTTTACTCCCTGTCTCGTCGAAACATTACTTGTCGGGATAACGCCCAGTGGAAATAAATCACCAGGAGAATCAGCTGTAAGAGTCACTGACTGAAGTCATCAGAGAGGGTGTTCTGGCTGTCTTAAACATTACTTACAAGAGCTGTCAGCAAAACCCTGTCTCCAGGGACCATTACTTTGAGGGAACTCTGCCAATCGCAGCATTACTGAGAAGGCATATTTTTTATGTTCCTCAAATGCCTACTGTCAAACTAAACCAAAGTTCTGCAAGGTCACAAACACTTCCAAGTTTGGGGAAGGAAACCTACTCCCACGTTCAAGTGTGGTCTGAAGGCCAGGTAAGCGGGAGGCCTTTTTTCCTAGCTTTGGTACAAACTTTCGTTTGTCAGAGAAGCCTTATAAAATTCATTTACATGCCAGAGTTTGGATTCTGATAGCTAGCAAGGCCTTTATATAAGCCTAGAATTCTATTTCCAGCTGTCTCCCATTGTGCAGGGTAAGGAGGAGAACATCAATTTCTCTGAGTCATTTTGAAAAGTTTTAGCCCAGGAAAAACAAGACAAATGACAAATGGTAAAAAGGTAACAGCCACATCTCATTTGTTTCTAGATTGTTCCCTCTGCACCCAGAGCTCCTGCCAACTTCATGAAGGAAACATCTTGCACAAAAGAGGCCCACATGGGAAGCAGGAAACTAGAAATGACCCAAGACTCCTGATAGAAAGTTATCAATAAAAACCCCTGTAATCATGATGTCATTACTTTGTTTTTGCTGGATGACAAAGTCCTTATGATATAATTTGCTCTTGGCAGACCATATCATAATTGTCTTCCTCTTAGTAACTTTTTTACTGCTAGGAAAATTCTGTGTGCATGGAAAAGCATCTTGAGAAATGATAAAAAATACACACTTTTCACTTAGAATTGCTTTTCTATACACTTAGTATCAAAAATTATAAACGAAAAGTTGTGTAAGCCAACCACAGAGGATTTTAGTAACACGAATGCTGAGGATTTTAGTAACACAAATGCCTATTATGAGAAAACTCTAAATACACAATTTAAGGTGTTTATAGATAAGTTTAGAACCACTATATTAGCATCTAGTGCTACCTCAAACCTGGAATTTTGCGCTCAGAGACTTTTTTTTTCCTTTTTTTTGAGACAGAGTCTCACTGTGTCGCCCAGGCTAGAGTCCAGTCGCATGATGTTGGGTGACTGCAACCTCCGCCTCCTGGTTCAAGCGATTCTCCTGCCTCAGCCTCCTGAGTAGCTGGGATTACAGGTGCTCACTATCACACCCAACTAATTCCTGTATTTTTAGTAGAGACGGGGGTTTCACCATGTTGGCTAGGCTGGTCTCAAACTCCTGACCTCAAGTGATCTGCCCACCTCGGTTTCTCAAAGTGCTGAGATTACAGGCATGAGTCACTGCTCCTGGCCTACATTTTTATATTTTTATTCTGCTAAACACTTTTGTTATTTAACCTCATTATAATTTGTTAAATAAACTCATTTTATTAAGATAGAAGTTAATAATTAGGTATGCTAGATACAAAGCATATTTTGATTTTACCGAGACATTAAAAATATCTTTTGATAGCTCTGCAATCAACTTGAAAGAATAAGGATTTTGCAGCAACTGTTCTCCAAGGTTGAACAACTGGTCTCAAAGTATCCTGTGTAATGGGCTGGTGGGAAAATTGAAGAAGGGTTCTAGAGGTGTGGCAGGAAAATCTGTCCTTGCTCTGAATAATATTGACATGTCAAGACCTGACACAATGGTCAGGCTGGTCATACTAAAATAAAGAAGCAGCCTCCCCACCTGGAAAGAACACAGACTCCGGAATCAGAAAAATCAGATTGTGAATTCTGGCTCCCCCACTTATTATTTATGTGATTTGGGACTAAACAATTAGTCTCTGTGTTTCAATTTCCTTATCTGTATCATCATTTTCTGTGAGGAAATGACCTTTTGAGCACTATTTAGGATAGGCACACATGAAGTGTTCAAAAGGTGGTACTTACTATCAATTCAGCAAATGGTACAAAGCTGGCAGTAGGAGTAATGTATTACAGAATTAAGGTTTAAGATTATTATGATATAATAGAAAAATAAGCTAAGATAGTGATAAATATTATAGAAGGAAGAAAAATAAAATTCTACAGTTAAGATTTTTTTGGGGGGTGGTTTGTTTTAAATTAAATTGTACCAGCATAGAAGGGGAACATCCTGGCCTAACAGCAGGTTACATGAAAAAAAGTTTCTGAAAGCTTGAATGACAGGGTGTTTGTCATGGAGACAATAGTAAGTCACAGATGCATATGTTCCATAAAAGTCCAAAAAATTAAGTAGCATAATGCACTTCACCATGACCATATCCCATCTGAAGCAACGTATTCAGTTCTGGGCACTGTATTTTGAGAAAAATATTTACAAAATATGTAATATAATATAACTTGAAAAGGAAATCAGAATGGCAAAATGCTCATACAAGAGAAAACTGAAGAAGCTAGGAATATAAGGGTAAGAAAGAAATTTAGGGAGAATGAGATAATTGCCCTCATACATATAACGGGCAGTAAAAATTGAAGAGTAATAGTAATAACTAATATGTACTGAATACTTATGTGCAAAGTAGTCACCATTATCCTTATTTTGTACAGGAGAAAACTGAAGTACCCAGAGGCTAAGTTACATGCTTACAGTCATATAACTAGTAAAGGTTGGGACAGGTTTCACTCCATTAGTTCATCTCCAGATCTGGGAGAGATATTAGAGCTATTTGCCAAAACTTTCTGGTCTTACAGAATCATGGCGAGATTGTATTCCACCAATTCCTCTGAAGTTGAGTATAGACATGGTTTTTGGCCAATGAAATGTGAGCATACATCATGTTCATTACTTCAGCAAGGAATTAAGTGTGTATACAATTTGCCACATACTATTCACAGACATGTAGAGATGGAGCCTCCCTCAAGTTAGGCACAATAATGAATGGAGCTTTCCTGTTGACTCACACTGGACAAATAGGAGCAAGAAATATGCTGTTATGTTTTTTATTAAGCTGCTGAGAGTTGGGGGTTGTTTGTTACTGTGGCATCACCCAGCCTTTTCTGACAGATACAAGAGTGCACATATCTAAAAATCATTAAAATGTCTCAGAATAAGGAAACATATTTACCCTTACATTTCCAGAGGTCAGAACTAAGAATAATTTGTAGAAACTACAGGTAGGCAGATTTGGGCTTAATTTTTTTTTAAGTGAAGTTGTCCAAAAAGTTGCTTCATGAGGTAGTGAGCTCCCTGACAATGGTTGTATTTAAGCAGAGGCCAGATGATCATTTTGCCAGCTATGTGGCAAAACAGATGGTTTAATTAAGGAAGTTTAGTGTATCAAACATTTATTGAGCACCTCCAATGTGCCAAGCATTGTAGCCACACAGATAAATCCAAATACACAATCTCTACCCTCAAGGGAATAAACAACAAGTTCAGAACTTGATAACCTCTGTGGTCTCTTCTAACAGTGTGATTCAACCAAATTAGAGATAATAACATGGCCTGGATGAAGCAGATGGCAAACCCAAACTTACAAATAACTATGTAGCACCAGAAATGCTGCCGATGCCTAGGTTGTATTATTATTTCTCAATTAGTAGCCAAAAGTATAGGGTTTGCAAAAGGGAGGAAAATGGGAGAATTGCTAGGTTTAAAGGAGGAATATTTTCCCTTTCTCTAGTTACCATTCTTAAATCTTGCAAACCCAGCATATTATCTGGCTTACATCAGGGGTGTTTCAGCAAAGGGAATAGCACTGACTCACAGCAATTGTTACCGACCTTTTCCATCACTACTCCCGCCCCTTCCAGTCAGGAAGGGAACATTTCAATACGGATCAACTCAGACATGAAGAAAGGAATAACCTTTCTATAGGGCTCTTCTTCAGTTTAGGTACCAACCAAAACATTTGCAAAATATCAGAAGTTTTCCCTAAGCAAAAATATCAGAAGTTTCCCCTAAGCAAAGGCTTAGGGGAAACACACACTAAAAGGATGATGTGAAAATCACAAACTAAATGAATGATTCCAGAGGAAACCGACATTGTTTTCCAAGTGGTATCCTCGAACAGCACTAACTTCAGCACTTATTTTCGCTGGTGGTCTTAGTAGTTAAAGGCTGGTTGGTTGGTTTGTCTAAACTTTCAAAAATCAAACAGTGGAGAGAGATGCTGTTCTTTCACTAGCTTATTGCATTTTAATGGAAAAACAACTAAAACCTAGATAAGCATTAACTGTAATTGCTCTGAGGCAGACATTTCCATTTCAGGTTATTATTCCTAACCATATTAGTGCAGAATAATACATGCGGATGGATTTTGCGGCCATTACCTAGACAAGGGTGAGGGCATCTGATTACTATTATTCCCCAGCTGAAAGCTTCAGTTTGAACTCTGAAGGCTCCAGCCCTGCCAGGCCCTGCAATTTCTGAACTACATCTCTGATTCTCTATGAAATAGACACATAAATCAGGGCAAGCTAGATTTCAATGCCATCCCTTCAGTCAGTTCAGTGTGACATAAGTTTCTCAAAAATACACATACAGAAGAAATTGGCTTTGGCACATTTAAGAGCAGCAGGGAATTTGCATCTCATGCTAGTTTAATGTGCACTCTTAATACTCTCGTCTATTTTCTAAAATATAATGCTATTCTTGCAGAGGCAGCTGGACCCCTTGATACCCGGTCTTGTGCCAAGCTGTGTACACAAATACACTCTTGACAAACACAGATGTGAAATGCCGTGCTAAGACAGAAGCGAGGCATAGAGAGAGATTCGCGTGTTTAGTCTAGAGGCTCCACACCCAAAAGTTTCAGGGACAGCTGATGTTTGAAGACTCAGAGGGGAGACCGCCCCTCCTGTACTTTCATCCGGGCACTATGGAGATGACCCCCATATTCCCAGCATCACTTTGCCCTCTGCCCTGGTGACCTGGGTTGAGATTTAATCTAGGGCCAGAGGGGGGCAAGACAATTGTGCTGTTGGCTACTCATACAGAGAGAAGAGCTGGAAATCACTAAGCCTTCCCGGGCTGACACACCCACCCAGAACGGATGGCCCAGCAGTGCGGCGAGGAGGCAGGGGTAAAGGACGCGGCTCCAGGCAGGGGAACCTGGGCATTCTTTCCGCGCTTGCACGAAGATGCTGCAAGTGGCGACACGCGCGAATCCAGGGTCTGGGCTAGGAAGTCGCGCAGAGCTCAGTGGAGGATGCCCCTTTCCTCCTCCTGGTCCCCCAACCCCGTGCAAAGTGAGCTGGAGAAAGTTGTGCCCGGGCCATGGCGGCCAGGGCTGGAGAAAGGAACGAAGGCAAGCAGGGAAGTGACGGGGGCCCCCTTACCTTGTCCTTGGGGCCGAGGTTCTGCAACACCTCTTTGCCGGTGGCGCTCCGAATCTCCACCCCGGAGGGCGCGGGGGACGCGGGCGCGGGCTCCCTGCTCTCTTCCCGGCCTTGGCCCCTGCGCGGGGTGTCCCCCTCGGTCCCGGGCCGGCTCCCTGAGCCTCGGTCGCTGCCCTGGCCGCTCCGAGGAGTCTTCGCGCCCCGCTGCCCCACGCTGAGGGCATCGAAATCCAGCGTCTTGCTCTCGAAGGCGCCCTCCACGTTGCAGAACATGCCGCCGTATTTCTGCCGCGGGACCTGGTCCGTGGTGCCCGGCCTGGCCAGGTACACGGGCAGATCGTCTTCGTGGGAGCTGTCCCAGCCTCTCCGGCCCGAGGCCATGGTTCAAGCGCGAAAACGGCCCGCGGGTTTTTCTTCCCCAGAGGCGGAAAGGGCAGCCGCCGGCAGCGTGCGCCGAGCCACAGTGACTGGGGCGGGAGGAGGCGCCTGAGCCTTCGCGCCAGAGGCGGCAGTGCTGCTCCGATTCCTGCCTGTCCCTAGCGAGCCAGAGAGCCACACAGCCAGCTAGCGCGCGGCGCAGGGGCCCGGAGTAGCGGCGCGCTTGGCTCGCTCGCTGGACCTCTCGCCCGGCCGCACCTCCTCACGCACCCCCAACCCTAACGTGGCCTCCCGGGCTGACGCAGCGTCGGTGCCCATCACAATCACAAACCAAACTTGGCGCGCGCGCACACGCACACACAGGCGCACACTGCCCGCTCGCGCAACAGCCTTGCTTCACACACTTTCCTGCAATTCAGACGTCTTAGAAATGTTCACACTCAAGCACTTGACTGCTTCACCCACACTAACTCCCTAGTTTGCCTCACAAACACAAAGCTTTCTGACGTCCCTCGTGCACAAAAACCCAGCTGACCCAGGTGGATTCATCTCAAAGCCAAGTCCTGATTTACAACTAACACATACAAACTCAAATTTACTACAGACTCGCAATCCTACCCAGAACCCCGGACTTGCCTCATCCTGATCTTTAGGATGACACTCACAATTACACCCAGTTCTAGAATCTGCCTTGCAAACCCACACTCTCACATAAAGTCCTGAATTGGCTTATACACACAACACAAACACACACACTGAAAGAGAAGTCCTCTTACTTCATTGAGAGTCACAAAAGCCCTTTGACTCACGTAAGCCCTTTCCTGGTTTCTATATAATATTCTAGAATTTGCTTTTTACCACCCCTAATTTGCCTCACACACAATTACATTTTAGATCACACACACACACACACACACACACACTCTTAGATTTTGCCTTGCAAAGCACTCTTCATTAATGCCCTGTCCCTCATACAACAAACCCCAGATTTTAATCTCACACACTAACACAAGTCCAGGTTTACCTCAGTCAGAACCGACACTTAGATTCACACCCAAGCCCAGATTTACTTCAAAATCACACAACCAAAGACTTCACTTTTCATGTTACCTCACATATATGCAGACTTTACTTACGTACGTCTATGCTTTCATAACCTCATTCTCTTCCCCACATCCACCCAGGTATACTCTGATGCAGACTTTGCCACATAAACAGAATCCACAAACTACATGCCTTACATCATGTCTGCACACACTACCTAAACCCAAAACCTGTGGTGCCAGATTTAACTGGGCTGCCTCTCAGAAAGTCACCTATTTGTTTATTTAGTCAACCAACATAAATCAGATACCCATTATGGCTTTCACAAGATACTGGAGCGACAGTGTCGAACAAGGGAGATGGGCCTGTCCTCACCAAGAATGTAGTCTCTTACCACCCATCTAGGTAGCACAGTCATTCACTGTTCTGCTCAACATACCGAACTTTGTTTATTTTGTGAACCAAACACTCCCCCTCCCAAGCACAGACACACACACGCTAATGGAGCTTAGGCAGAGATCTGGTCTGTTCAGTTCACCTTTGTATATCTTGTGCCCAGAACATCTACAGGCACTTGATACATTCTTTTTGAATAAATGGAGGATAACAATAACAACAGCAACACCAAGGAACATTTATGGACTTATTGCTATGTGCCAGTCATTATTATGATTGTTTCACATATATTAACGCATTTAATGCTCATAAGCATATGGCAGGCTTCTTTGTGCACATAGACATAGTCTTTGAAGGCATCTGCATAGAATTTGATGAATTGAACCTCTGAACTCTGATTTTGGAGTAGAACAAAGGCTGTGGAAACTGGAATGTCAGTCTTAGGTCTGTGACAGCCACAAAAATTTGGGGAATGGAAGTTGGCCTGAACTTAGATCAAAGACAGATATCTTGACACAAGTTAAACCTATCCCCTGGGCAGGTGCGGTGGCTCACACCTGTAATCCCAACACTTTGGGAGGCCGAGACAGGTGGATCACCTCAGGTCAGGAGTTCAAGATCAGCCTGGCCAATATGGTGAAACCCAATCTCTACTAAAAATGTAAAAAATAGTTGGGCGTGGTGGCACCCACCTGTAGTCCCACCTACTTGGGAGGAGACTGAGGCAGGAGAATTGCTTGAACCCAGGAGGTAGAGGTTGCAGTGAGCAGAGATTGCGGCACTGTGCTCAAGCCTAGGTGACAGAGCAAAATTCCATCTCAAAACAGCAACAACAACAACAACAACAACAAAACCCTATCCCCATTGAAGAGATAGCCACTTGCTAAACTGCCTGTGCTCCATCAGAATTATTTACAACTTCTTAAGCTGACTTCCTCTGGGCAGGTGCTCCTTCTTAAATGCTGGTTGGTGATGGACTCAGAATTTCCTGTAAGTGCTGCTTCAGAACAATTACAGTTAAGGCTTAGCCAGGTTTTATTAGTTTCGGGCTCTGCGCTAAGGACATCCAGGCAGTATCTTAATTAGTCTTAATAACCTTACCTGTCAGGTACTAGCATTTCTTTTTGTTTGAGACAGCATCTCATTCTGTCACCCAGATGGGAAAGGCGGGAGTGCAGTAGCCAGATCACAGTCCAGGGCAGCCTTGACCCCAGGGGCTCAAGCAATCCTCCTACTTCAGCCTCCTGAGTAGCTGAGACCACAGAGGTGTGCCACCATGGCCAGCTAAACTTGTATTTTTTGCAGAAACAGAGTTTTACCATGTTGCCCAGGCTGGTCTTGAACTCCTGAATTCAAGCCATCTGCCCACTTTGGCCTCCCAAAGTACTGGGATTAGAGAAGTGAGCCAGTGCACCTGGCCTATTACCTATTTTCTACTAATGAGGAAGCAGAGGCTCTGAATAAATGTCCAAGTTATAAAAGAGTCATAACTTGAAGCAGGATATGTGCAGAGTCTGTTTACTTTGAGAGAGGGCACATTCTGCATGTAGACGCACACTTTTATGTGCATATTTGCGTGGGAGCATGGGCATGCAAACAGAACTTTGTAGTTGCACGTGAGCCCCATTGTTAGAGCTGCATTGCCTCACCACTATGTCTGATGCAGTGTATAGTCGCGATAATTACATTTGTTGACAAAATCTCACATTTAAAAGTAACAGTTACATGTACACATATGTGTTTAATTAAGAAAGTACAGTAGCCTATTAAAATTTTAAAAAGACTAAAATGGGAATGGCTGATCTGACTCCAGTTCTGCAACTATGTGGCTTTAGGCAAATGTCTGGCCCAACCTACTTGTGTTTTTCTCCTTCATGTTGGCCTCCCACTGAAGAGGATTATGATGGACTTCACTCCTTGAGCAAGCCATGGTGCTAAGAATTTCATAAACATTGCCTTAACCTTCCTAAGTACCCCATAAATCTGAAGGGATGATTATTTCCATTTTATCCATGGAGAAAATGAGCCTTCGTGAAGGTCAGTTCTTTCCCTGAAGTATCAGTTAGTACTTCAAACTGGAATTCAAACCTTCCACTAGCCGATTCAGACAGAACCTGTGCTCTTAACAAAAATAATAATAGAGCTGTGTCATGAGGATCCAGAGAAATAATAAATGGGAAGGCCAAAATTAAGGTGTTATGGAATGAAATATCTCTCAGTGCCCCAGTTGTTCTTGGACAGAAGTTAACTTTGGTTAAGGCAAACACTCACATAAAAACAGTATCAGACCACTTGACTCTAAGCAAAAGCATTAGCCCCATGAACACATGGCAGTTTTGTCATGTCCCTTTCTAGTAAGATAGAGGATACATTACTTGTGACAATCACAAACATAAGAGCAACAGTATGTCTATGGATACTGTAAGTCAGACCACCCAGGGAAGGGGTTATCCAAAACCAATGTACAAACAGCAAACTATTTCTGTAATGTGAGCAAGAAAATAGAGCTTTGAACTTGTCACACGCCAAATCAAATTTTCATTTCCTGTAACTGAAGTAAATCATATGCCACTTTGTATTGAGATGACTTGTGATGTGAGCACATAGCATGTCTGATTATAACTCTAGGAAAATGTGTTCCACAGGCATCTTCTATTACCTCTAGATCAGCAGAAGGCAGAAACTCCTCCCCAGAAAGCAATGATATGCACTAAGCAATCCTGATATGGCAGCACACAGAATACATTTTATGCAAAAATAAATTGCATTTTTTTTTTTTTTTTTCCTGAGACGGAGTCTTGCTCTGTCACCCAGGCTAGAGTGCAATGGTCCGATCTCGGCTCACTGCAACCTCCACCTCCCAAGTTCAAGCGATTCTCCTGCCTCAGCCTCCCAAGTGGCTGGAACTATAGGTGCCTACCACCATGCCCAGCTAATTTTTTAATTTTTGGTAGAGGTGGGGTTTTGCCATGTTAGCCAGACTGGTCTCGAACTCCTGACCTCAGGTGATCCGCCTGCTTGGCCTCCAAAAGTGCTGGGATTACAGGAATGAGCCACTGCGCCCAGCCACATTGCATTCTTATAAGGCAAAGTCTACCCAACAGAAGATAAAATTTTAGTTCTCACTAAAGTTATGCCTCTATTCTCAAAATAAGAAGAAAATAGAGGAGTTACACAATTAATAATATGTATATTGACTCATCAGTTAATTTAAATAATTCTAATCAAAACCTACCCTCCTTCTTTTCTTTCTTTGAGTTGCAGGAATTTGAACCTACATTATCTTGTCCTGATCTTGATGGACATAGGGGTTAGAAATCCAATTTTTCATAGAGAGATGCCATATATAAATCATATATAAATAAGGCAGTATTTACAAAATGTTCAGCATTCTGCTTGACATACAGTAGGTGCCCAATAAATATTAGTCTCTCATTTCCTAGGCATATAGATATATTATTAATATCACAGAGACTTTGCAATGAGCTTGATGGTGTCCTGTAACTTTAACGTTGCAGGATTTTATGGAACAAGTTGATACTGTAATAATGCTGGATATGTATGTTAAAAATGACATACAAATAAAAAATAAAAATTTTCCATATACCTCCATCATACCCTATGAATTTTCCGGGCAGGCCACTGTTTAATTTCAGCTCAGTATTTGGTGAAAGAAGTGTTAATTCCGACAAAGCCACATTTAAGCCAATAGTTACAAACCTAAAACTTAAAAACAAGTTGTTTTCAAATATATACACAATGTTAAAACAAGGTTATAAAATATTTTCAATAATCTTAATTGTACATGCAGAAAAACATCTGCTTTTATAATAATATACACATGTAGGGGAAAAACCTGCAATAATATATATCAAAATATTAGCAGAGTGTAACTCATAGGATTACAGGTAACTTTTAGTTTCTTCCTTCAGGCATTTCTATATTTTTCAAAATCTTTATAGTAAGTGTTAGTTATATTTATAATCATAAAGAATGTTATTTTTAAATATGTGTCCAGAATGTTGTTTTAGATAGAAATATATTTACTGAGCATGGTGAAAATTGCCAATGGAAAATTATTGACGCAAACTTTTATCTCCCTACTCTATTAGGCAGATATATTATCTAAAGTGAAAAACAAAATTAAATAAAATCAGGCCTCTCATCAAAGTCAAATTGTCACCTCATGCAAAGTATTTCAGCAGTTGGACAGCTGAGTGGGAAAATGATCATTATGGTGGGAGGGTGAAATGAGGGCTTACAAATGTCCTCGAGGTAAATCCTTTCCACCAAAGGATTAGTTAATAGAACATGACATAATCACCTTCCTGGTGGGGAGCTGTTGGGGTTTCCTTCCCAATTTCCTACACTGAGCATCTCTCTTTGATTTTAATATTCTCAAATGTTCAAAAGCCACTTCCAAAAACAGAATTTTCTTTGGCCCTAAGTGGGAAGAAGATAAATTTTATTTTTTTTTTATTTTTTTTTTTGTTTTTTTTTTTTTTTTTTTTTGAGAAGATAAATTTTAAAGTAATTGCTGACCAATATGATAACAGAGATATTCATTTCAAATGCTCTAATCCTCTAGTTTCCTTGATGCAGGCTCACAGGTGCAATTTAATCTCCTAAATGAAAATCTCTAAGTAAGGGCCAGACGATAAAGTGAGTTACAGGATGTAACAGGGGAAAAAAAAAAAAAAGCCAAGCCTATGACTTGTCCCCACCTCTTTGCCAGTCAAACTTGCTCACAATGTTTCCAAGATTTTTAAAATGTACCATTATTTTTCCAGTTACTCTTTATGTTTTTGCCCATTTACAAAATACTCTTATTGGTTTTACATTATTTTTATAACAATCTCATCCTGATTATTTAAAATGAAATGATTCTCTCTTACCTTTTACTATTCAAAGATAAAAATAACAATAACATATTCCTTGTTTATCACTCCCTTCCTTCCTCCCTCCCTCCCTTCCTTCCTTTTCAATGAAAATTTGAAAGTCCAGAAAAGCAGAGGGTAATTTAGCAAATGCCCATGTACTCACAGTCTAGTCAACTTTTCATCATATTTTATTCATATGTTTTTAACTAATAAAATATTACAGAGTTCAGATATCCTTGGTATCCCTTTCCTTTTCTCTTTTTCTTGCTCTCTCTGAATAACAACCACTAACCTATATTAATCATTCATATTCTTCTAAAGTTTGCTTTCTATTGGAAACTGATCCTTTAATTGGGATTTTTAAGCTTGTTTTCTTACCAAATAAAATATTGTCTTAGTTTAATTATTTGCATTTGAGAATAACCCTTAGCCAATAATGATGTACAAAAGTCCTTCACTCTTGGAAAACTGAGGCTACAACAATAACATTAGGTTTTCCCCTCCTAAAATAAAAGTAATCATAATTCATATCAGGGCAGAAATTCAAACCAAATTCTAAAACTCTGTGCTTCTTAATCAAT
Organism: Theropithecus gelada; assembly: GCF_003255815.1. Lineage (NCBI taxonomy): Eukaryota > Metazoa > Chordata > Mammalia > Primates > Cercopithecidae > Theropithecus > Theropithecus gelada. The sequence continues at coordinate 143,906,774 of NC_037673.1, forward strand.
CAATACTGTGTTTGAGACAGGCTAGAAAATCAACTATTTTTCTCTTATTGGGAATATTGTTGTTACTGTGAAGCTTAAGTGGCTCAAGAAACTTAGACTTAACATTTAAAAGGGTACCTTTGATTTTAGTATTCCCTTGAGACTAAACTAAGTAATGCACAAAGAAAGGTAGTCAAGTAAGATGACAGTCTGAAAAAAGAAGCTCTTTCATTCCAGACAGAAACTTGCTGACTCCAGAGATGAGGGCACATCCTGGCTCCAATGTAAGTGACAAACAGGCCAGGGTACAAATGACACATACTGAAAGATATGAGAAGAAAAAATTGAAACATGGTGAATAATTCTTTCATTGAGAACTTTTTGGTTATGCATATATTCAGAAAACGTAAGTGCATTGATAATGCCTTTTTAACCCAATGCTTTTGTCTGATTTTATTTTTTGGTTAATAAATAGTTCCCTGTCGGCCGGGCGCGGTGGCTCAAGCCTGTAATCCCAGCACTTTGGGAGGCCGAGGCGGGTGGATCACAAGGTCAGGAGATCGAGACTATCCTGGCTAACATGGTGAAACCCCGTCTCTACTAAAAAAATACAAAAAACTAGCCGGGCGCGGTAGCGGGCGCCTGTAGTCCCAGCTACTTGGGAGGCTGAGGCGGGAGAATGGCGTGAACCCGGGGGGCGGAGCTTGCAGTGAGCCGAGATCGCGCCACTGCACTCCAGCCTGGGAGACACAGTGAGACTCCGTCTCAAAAAAAAAAATAAATAAATAAATAAATAAATAAATAAATAAATAGTTCCCTGTCCAGGCAGTTCCCTGGAATGCCTTATTCCTCCAGATCTTTCCTAATGAAGATGAAAGGATAGGAAACAGGATCCCTTCAATGTTTCCAGGCTTTTAGAATAATTTATATTGGAAAAATGAAGAAAATATGTACAGACAATTAGTCCAATCGTATAGCTCCATTGTCCATGTCTTATTAAGAGATAGCACAGTGTTTATGTGGAATGAATGAGAAAAGCCTGGGATGTGAAGTCAGAAAATCTGGACCACAATTTTGGGACCACCATGAATTGAGTTAATTTGCGGGAACTACACAAACTCTTTATTTCTCTTCCCTTATCAACAAAATGAAAATAAAAAGCTGTGGTGCTGAAAAAAAAGTGAGATGTTTTATGCCAGGTTGTAACTGTTCTTTATAAATATTGTTTTATTTGCTTCAGTGCCTGGCCCCAATTTCTGTGAGCAATAAACAGTTAAGCAATAAACACATGTTGAATTAGTGTTATCGGGAATTTTTGTTTTTCAGTGGTAGAACTCTATGTAGTATGTAGGGAATGATTACTAATCAGTCTTAAGTGTGACCAAAGTTAAAAATGTATTTTGGGAAACCAAATCAGATTACCTTCTCTTCTAATCGTAAAACTCTTAGACATTGGTCCCCTGAAGAAACCCTTAGACAAAAGATGTAGCCAAATGCATGTATAAAACTTACATAAAATATACTAAAAATAAGATACAAATGTATTTTTTAAAAGATTAATTTTTTAGCAGAACTCATATTAGAATTTACACAGCTTTGATTATGCAGTGTCTAATAATTTATTGAATAATTCTTAATGTTGGCTGGCCACTAGGAATTGTTTTAACATTTAACATTTAAAGTACAGTGTTAACTTGTTGAAGTGTTTATTTTTTATCAAAAACATTCAATATGACCGTACACTCAAACAATGTACTACAAAATGATTAGTTATACCAGAAGGGAATTTTTGGCTATAAATGTACACCTGTGAAAATATACATTGCAGTCTTTTGCAATAGGTTGATTAATCAGTTGTTGGAGTAACTAGAGCATTTTAAGATCTGACTAATCTAAAATTCATAAAATCAAACATGTATTAATATATGTTAGGAACTTTTTAATAGAAAACTTAGGGTTAAATACTATGCAAATATTATATTGGAATATTTGTCTAGTGCAGTGTTTTATCTTTAATATAATAATTTATCTTTAATTTATTTTAAAATTATAACTAAATACTAATTCTCAAACTAAAAAATTGAGTGACTTAAGAGATGGGAATAGGATTTATAAGTTATCTATGGTCTTGCAGTAAGTCTGGTGGATATAGGCCTTGCCAATTACCCTTGTACAAAATAAAATAAGAATATAATATTGTTACATGGATTATTCATTGTTAGGGATATAATTGTTGACCTTGGCTGGCAAGTTTATAATTACTTATTAAAATTCAATAATCTGTAATTGAAATATAATCATAAATCATATAATGATTATTAATTTCACCATCTGGATTTTTACAACCAGTAATTTTTACATGTGGATTCTGAGAAGTCTTTAATTCAGGAAAAAGCATACATGAAAATTTCCCATGAGGAAAATAGATCTAATTTTATTTGTTTTTTGTTTTGTTTTTTTTTTTTGAGACGGAGTCTCGCTCTGTGGCCCAGGCTGGAGTGCAGTGGCCGGATCTCAGCTCACTGCAAGCTCCGCCTCCTGGGTTTACGCCATTCTCCTGCCTCAGCCTCCCGAGTAGCTGGGACTACAGGTGCCCGCCACCTCGCCCGGCTAGTTTTTTGCATTTTTTCTAGTAGAGACGGGGTTTCACCGTGTTAGCCAGGATGGTCTCGATCTCCTGACCTCGTGATCCGCCCATCTCGGCCTCCCAAAATGCTGGGATTACAGGCTTGAGCCACCGTGCCCGGCTGAAAATAGATCTAATTTTATTAAAAATGTAACTTTCGCATTGCTTCTTTCCCTTTTGGCTAAAATCTACTATAAAAATAAAACTCTCCCCAAATTTTAGTATACCTGATGACATAGCAATCAAGTTTGCTTATTTGTTTTTTTCCTTTGAAGACATTGAATAAAATCCAAGAACCACTTAGAAATTTGTTCTTGTAAAGAACTTTTCAATTAACCTTATTCAACCTCTCTTTAAAAAATACTCAGCTTTGACTATGTGATATCTAACAATTTACTTAGTAATTCTTAATGTTGGATGGTTACTAGAAATTGTTTTAATACTTAAAGTACAATGTTAACTTGTTAAATCACTTATTTCTTATAAAAACTTCAATATTACCTTGCACTCAAATAATATACTACAAAATAACTCGTTGTGAAGAAGGAATTTTTTTGGCTCTAAAAACTGCGCCTACAAAAATATATATTGTAATTTGGTGTTTGACTAATTGTGTTTTTTTTGTCCTAAAATAATGTAAATGCTAACGAGCCGAGTTCACACTCCCTAAATGCTGAGCCAAGTTCAAGCTCTCCCAGCTAAGAGAGGAGGACCCTGCCAGAATAACAAAAGGGAAACAGGCCATTTAGTCAATTCGCTACATATTTATTGAGCACTTATTTTGTGCCAGGGAATACAAGGTGTTGTGGAAGTCTACGATACAATAGATAAGTATTCCAATACAATGCTGCTCAGACTGTAATACGTGTTGTCACAAGAGGAAAAGGGAGCTACAGATCAAAGCAAACCACATGCGATGAAGAATGAGTGGGATTTTAACAGAGGAAGATGGATGTCATCATTCCTGGCATAGTGGGAAATGCTGGGAGAACAGTGAGCAGGCCTGCTTGGCTGGAGAGCACAATGCTGTAGCTGTAGGGTAGCAATGGATAGGGCCAGGAAGATTAGATAAGAGCTCGAATGTGGGGGACCCTGAATGAAGGGCCAAAAGTTTCCAAATTTCAATGTCCCAACGGTTTTATTGGAGCGCATTCATATCTATTTGTTTACGTATTGCCCACAGCTGCTTTCAACCTGCAACAGCAGCAGAGTTGTTGAATAATATCAGCAGAGAATATATGGTTCACAAAACTAAAAATATTTGCTGTCTGATCGAGCACAGCAAAAGTTTTCCAACCCTTGATCTGCAGTGTATACAGTTTGGTGTCTGTGTAGTAAAATAGATTCTCACATCTATCACCTCTGGGCATGTTTATGGCTGCAGTCCTTTTTTTTTTTTTTTTTCTTTTTGAGATGAAATCTTGCTCTGTTGCCCAGGCTGAAGTGCAGTGGCATGATCTCGGCTCACTGTAGCCTCTGCCTCCTGGGTTCCAGCGATTCTCCTGCCTCAGCCTCCTGGGTAGCTGAGATTACAGGTGCACGCTACCATGCTCAGCTGATTTTTGTATATTTTAGTAGAGACAGGGTTTTACCATGTTGGCCAGGCTGGTCTTGAACTCCTGACCTCAGGTGATCTGCCAGCTTTGGCCTCCCAAAGTGCTGAGATTACAGGCACGAGCCACTGTGCCCGGCCATGGCTGCAGCACTTTTAGAGGGCAGTTTGACAATAGATATCAAAGGCCTTAACATATTCAAGAAATCTGCATGTTAATTTGCATCCTTCAGGTGATTCTGCTGCAGGTGGTTCTGAAACCACATACTGAAAAATAATGTTCTCTAGTGTCTCTACTTTGAGACTCTTTCTGTTGAAAATCATTTTACAATACGTGTTATTGGTGCTTCCTAACTTAGAGAAGATTCCTAGGTCACGCTTTCCTGCTAGTGCTGGTATAGGTGAAGTATCTTCAGTAAGGAACTGTTCTTTCAGCACCATGACCTTCAGCTCCTTTTGAAAGCAGTTCACACACCTGAATGCAGTCTGGAATTATGGGTCCCTCTTCAAAGAGCAAATCGTTAGAACTCAGAATTCTCTATTTTAAATGGTAAATAGCCTCATATTGATTGCAAATCTTACAACTTTGGATTTGTCTTAATTTCATCAGAATATTCAGACTGGTTTTAGATTTTAAAATTTTCCTTGAAGAGTGTGTTTTGACCCTTCTTTGAGAAGCAAAATCTTACAGGTTCACAGTGAGGAAACATATTCTACACATAGTTCTTATTGTATAGTATCTTGTCTTAGTTTTATTGTTTTTTAAGTTGGAAAACTTTGCTTTAAAATTCAATGTTAATTCCAGAGAGTTTAAACTGTGTTCCTTCTTTAGAAGGACATACTCCAGCCTGCACAACATAGTTAGACCCCCATCTCTACAAAAAAAAAAAAAAAATTTAAATTAGCTGGTCATGGTGGTGCAATACTGTAGTCCCAGCTACTCGGGAGGCTGAGGTGGGAGGATCGCTTAAGCCCAGGAGGCTGAGGCTGCAGCAATTATGCCACTGTAGTCCAGCCTGGGTGACAGAGAGAGAGACACCCTGGCTCAAAAAAAGAAAAAAAAAAAAAAAGGACATACATACAATCTAGGCTGAGGTTAGCAATTTAATTTATCCAGTTGCTCCCTGTTTCCAAATCTGAAGCAAACTGATGTTTTAGCTAATATTTCTTTTTTGTCCAAAGGGAAAGTTTGAGAATGCTTAGGAAAGGCTAATAAATGACAAAGAAAAGAGAAAGTTACTTGTTAAGTAAAACAGTCTATATGTTTCTGCCATCTTGTACCAAACAACTTTTGTTCCATTTCATGGAAGCTGACAATTCAGAGGTTTGAATTCACATGAGGTGTAATCAAGGTGGTCCAGTCAGGATTATAGAAATCAGATGTACAGTATTTTAAAAGAGATTTTTATATGGATTCACCCTATGTAGGCATGTTGTTATGCACATCTAATGCGTCAGTCATTGTAGGAGCTCTCAACATCGTGGAAGAGACAAACAAATAAATGAAATGAAAATGAAAATAGAGCCTGCTAAACAGTACCAAAAGGGTCAGCCCAGACACAAGACACATAAAGCCATCTCTAGAGGATAAGGGAAAGTGACTTCTGAAGAATGAGTAGGGAGAAGAAAAGTGGTATTGAAGGTGCACACTACAGAAAAGAAGAAAACAAGATTCTATATAGAACACCAGTGGCAAGAAATAGCTTGACTAGTTCTTAGAATTGCAAATAGTTTCCTATGAGCAGAGTGGAAGAAGCAGAGTGTGAAGAGTACAGGGAATAAACATGATATATGTAGGTGAGTATGTACACATAATTTTGAACGTGCAAGAATACTGTGTGAGTTTAAAAATTTAAAAAAAAATGTGAACAGTCTAGAAGAGGTGGTTCACAAAGGAAACAATAGGCATAAAAGTACTCAGTGCCTGGTAATTCCTCAATAAATGTCAGCTATTTTAGTAATGCAAGTGCGAAATTTAGGTTTTCTGAGATAGGATACTTTATTTGCTCTCTGATTTGATCTAGAACAAAGAGCAAAATCTGGGTGGGACTTAATTTGTCTTGTGGGTCAAGAAGGAATTTGATGTAATGGTTAAGAGCCAGACTGACTTGGATTCAAATCCAGGTGTTAAATATTAGTTCTGCGCCCATGGGCAAGTTTTTAAAACCTCTCTAAGCTCATTTTCTCATCTGTAAAATGAAGATAATAATGTCTCATTTGCAGAGCTGTTGTGAGGGTTAAATGTAATAATATATGTGAAATAATTAGCACAAATTGGCTAGTGCAGAGAAAGCACGCAAAATGGTTGCTCGTGTGATTACAAAAGTAGATAGAGGACATGTGGTGGAGATTGGGGAACATTCCCAGAAGATGCATGGTGATAAGGACAATTGTCTCAGCTGGATGTGAATTCATCTTGCTGTGGCGGGTCTGTTTGTAAAGAAGAATAATCCCATGGATGAATAGGCAGCCAGCCAAGATGGCTTGATCCTCCTCATTGGGTCTAGCCAGGAAATCTGTGTGTGAGTAGAATGTGAATCACCTGCTTACTGTAAATTAATTATTATTATTCACTCAGCAAAGAGGAAAAGATGCTTGGTCAGAATTAATCATCTAAAAAACCGTTATTTTAAATTCATTACATTTGAATATGGTAATGAGACATTTGTCACTTTTATAACTCTTTGTGGGGGAGGGTGTCTGTTGTAGGACAGAAAAGGATTAACATATAATTTTTAGACTGTGCCTTTCTTTTTTTTTCTTTTCCATATTTATTAAAGCCTAATATAATATTTGGTGTATATCTCCACTTTATAGACAAGAAAACAGGCTTCGAGTTTGAAGTGAATTACAAAGGAACCACATTATTCTTAAGAACATGAAATGGTGTAAAAATTCAGATCTTTCTGACTGTAACCAATGGTTCTCACGTTAGAATCGCTAGAACTTTTTACAACTATTGAAACCCAGGGGCTGCTCCTAAATGTTCTGATTGAGGTTTTCAGAGGTAAACGACTCCCAAATATGACATTCCTTGGTCAAAAGAAACCTCTCTTTTAAAGGCTTGTTATGTATATGAGTTAAACATTTTCAATATGAACACATTTTCAATATGAATGTGCTGAACTGGGAAACTGAATTGAACAATAAATGGATCTTTTTTCTCTCCTTTGCTTTAGTCAGCTCAGGGCATTTGAGAAACAGGTTAAAAGCAGGGAAAATGAATCCAACTATTTATGCCATATTGGGGGAGGGGGGAATAGTTTTTCTCCCCCCTGACCTTTATAATGAGTCATTGATAGCCTTACTATGGTGACTTTTTAGCCTCATCAGAGAACAAATCCCTCCAAACATTCTTAATAATCAGAACATTATCTCACACTTGAATGTACTTGGGTCACATCACTTAACCAGTTGACCTTGGAGGCTTACTTCTCCAAATGAAAGATGAACCAATTTATCTTGATTTTTTACATCACTGAATAGACAAGAATTTTGAAAAGTGGTCTCTTGTTGTCCTGTAAAATTGCAATGATCATACACTCCTGTAGCTCCTTCGAATCACCCTCTCTCTCCTTCCCTTGATTGTACTTACTTACGTCAAGTGCTAGCCTTGGAGCAGAGATAGAACAAAGGATGACTCAAAATTGGTTCTTTATTCAAGTGCCTCCATAGCTCAATGACTGGAAGGGATGAGATAATTATTCCATTTTTTAAATCTTCTAAAACAGTGAGTCTTAAAATTGGGATAATCCTAAATCTTTTTATGTAGTTATCAAAAGTAAAGTAACTAGAAGAACTTATTAAGAGAGAGAGAGAGAGATATATATAAAGTATATATATAAAGTTTATATATATACTGTATATATACTTTATATAAAGTGTATATATATATATATATATATATATAAAGTGTGTGTGTATTTTATATATATATACTTTAAACATTTAGCTATCTTGACCTCTCTGGGCTCATGAAGTCATAATTAAGAAAATTGAGGGCTTGGCACAGCGGCTGACGCCTGTAATCCCAACACTTCAGGAGACCAAGGTGGCAGGATTGAGCCCAACAGTTTGAGATTAGCCTGAGCAACAGGACAAGGCCTTGTCTATACAAAAAATTAAATTAGCTGAGTGTGGTGGCACACACCTGTAGTCCTACCTACTCAGGAGGCTGGGGCAGGAGGATCACTTGAGCCCAGGAAGGTTGAGGCTGAAGTGAGCCATGTTTGTGCCACTGCACTTCAAAAAAAAAAAAAGAAAAGAAAAGAAAAGAAAAAAGAAAATTGAAACTATGTGAAAAAAATATGATTTTCATCTTTTACCTATGGATATGAGCAGATAAAACAGATCATTCAAAAGTGAAATTATGCATTAAAATCTTTTTTCATTTGTTCTGATTTAGACAAGACAAAAGCAGTCTAAAAAATCCAAAAAACAGAAACAGAGCAAAACAACCTATCACCCCTATGAATAAAGAATGCAAGCACTGTGATCGCTTCCCTGAGATATAACTTCTTTCCACTGCCCATAACCCACAAATAGCAGTGTGAATGCAGGTAAACATTGCTCCTCCCATTCTAGCTTCCCCTGTGAATTTGATGCTTCCTTGTTCTGCCTCTATTTCCTGGGTTCTTTATTCTCTTGTTTATCTTTATCTTCCAGACAACCAATCAGAGATATCCATAAAGAAAATTACTATCATCTGGCCAAAAACATAGCTGGTAAAATGTGAGGTTACAAAGGACTTCAAAATGACTCAGAAAATACACTAGCAGGAATTGGCTAGAAAGGATTTCAAATTGATACCTTGAAAATGGATCTCCCAAGACAAAAATGTCCCTGATATTTGTGCCTCAGTCCCATTCTATATTGGGTGTCAAAGAAGACATTTGTAAGAAATCCTGGGAGAGTGCAGTGGGGTGTAAGTGGAGGAGTTATGTCTAAAAATGAGATAAAGAGATGAGATGGACTTGTCTGTCAATTAAGATCCTTGGTTTGAAAATCCCAGGGTGAACATTTAAACGCCTTATTTGCAAAGTGGGGCAAAAATTGCAGAACAATATCTCAAGTAAGCTAGATTCTACTCCTTTTTATCAGCTCAACCTTTTCTCCTATAAATTAAACCATGGTTATGAATTTGATACACATGATTTGTAAAGTTTTGCTGTATTTAACCGCTAGAATTTAATGGGTTTCAGAATTTACTTACATGTCTCCTTACTGATTAATAATATACATCGATAATATTTACTGTGCTCTTACTAATGTTGTGCCAGACCCTTATTGACTCCAATAGGGATGGCACCATATCCCAGGGGCCAAAGAAACCCAGAGCCAGCGAAGAAGACATAGGATCAATTGAGGACTTTACATACAGGGAGGTCCAGGAACAGAGGACCCAGACAGGAAAACCACTACCGTTTGTAAAAAAGACGCAATTTATAAAGCATTTTCATTCAGCAACTTCCACCTAGCAATCACCATTCAACCCAAAACAAGGAGACCCATTTCTCTCTATGGCCTGCGTTCCAAAAATATGGGCCAGGCGTTTGGATGTCCTTCATAGATTGGCAGTGAATCTCCCAGTTGGTCACTCCTGGATCCCTTAGCTCAGCACTTCAAATGCACATTCTTCTTAGATCACAGGGTTATTCTCAGTGTATGCTTAAATTATTGCTGTCAGGTGTGTCTGCTGTAAAACTGTATGTTGCATATAATTTGATGTACTCATGTAATCCTTACAACATCCCTGTAAAATAAGTAGCATTATCTCCTCTGCAGTACAAAAGGGATACATAGTATGCTTCAGGTCATAGAGCTTAGGGAGGAAAAAAGTGTTAGATCTTGAACCTGGGTGTCTGACTCCAGACTTCTATTCTTAACTACTACACTATTTCCTGAACTCATATCTATGGGGATTTTCCTCTGTGTACTTTGATGAACTGAGGAACTCAAAGTAATTCAGCCTTGTTAAAATATAATTTTCAAAAACAGGTAAAATCATGATTCTCACATAGATTAAAAAAAAGGTATGTCTTAAGAATTGTATTTAACAAAGTAATGAGAAAAATAGAGATGTGTTAAGATCAGTAAAATCATAAAACAGACACATTTATAGATCAGGAATATTGAAATGAATGTGCAAATATAGGCAAAAGTGGACTCTCCCACAATGAAAGATGGAAATCATTTGAAGCTCTACTGAATAGAATCTGCCTGTCTGTAGACAAGAATTATTTGACATTGCTATTATTTTTCTACAGCTTACAGAATTGTAGTTCCCATAGAATTGGAAAAGGAGAACACGAAAAAGATGTGCTATAGACAATGCACAGTTGTTCACTGAAGTGCAAATTTTTCCCTACAATACTTGTAATTCTCCCTTGCTCCTTAAACTCAGGAAGACTTCTATACCTGTTAAGTATAAAAGGTATTTGGGGAGATAGCCATGAACAAAAAATATCTTTTTTTTTTTTTTTTTTTTTTTTTTGAGACGGAGTCTGGCTCTGTCGCCCAGGCTGGAGTACAGTGGCCGGATCTCAGCTCACTGCAAGCTCTGCCTCCCAGGTTCACGCCATTCTCCTGCCTCAGCCTCCCAAGTAGCTGGGACTACAGGTGCCCGCCACCTCGCCCGGCTAATTTTTTGTATTTTTTAGTAGAGACGGGGTTTCATTGGGTTAGCCAGGATGGTCTCGATCTCCTGACCTCATGATCCGCCCATCTCGGCCTCCCAAAGTGCTGGGATTACAGGCTTGAGCCACCGCGCCCGGCCAAAAAATATCTTAAAAACTACCAGAACAGAAATATATAAATACTTTCAATAAGGCGGAATGTTTAAGAATATAATAAAGAAAGGAGCAATTCATTCAGCTCTGACGACCTACTGGAATTTCTGTATAAGGGGCATTTAGGAGAGGCAGTTGAGTTGAAAGAGGGGGCTGAAAGCTATCCTGAAGTTGCTTTCAGACACCACTTGACATAAAATTAACAGAGTGTAGACTCTCTTTTTGAAAGAATGGGATTGGGTTTGGCAGAGACCATAAAACTCTCCCAAAGCTGTCTTGTGTACTGCCCTCGAAATCTAGAAAAGCTGTTTAGAGGAAATGACATTTAGGCTGACTTGGAAGGTAGCAGGAAAATGTAAAAGTGCTTTCAAGACAGAGGGGCATCTTGATCCAAGATAAAGAGACTAAGAGAGGGGAGGCAACTTTAGAATGGGAGTGATAAGAATGAGGGAGTAAGAAAAGAAGAGTTTGCCTCAAAACCAAGTGCTCCCTGAGCCTACACAGGTCAAGGTACCTACTACTTTCTGTTTCCTTTGACAAGGACTTTAAAAGCAGGACCTTCTTGTCTCTTAAAGCCAGAGCCCTGGTCCCATAAAAATAGATACTGAATATGTATTTCCTCTATGAACAAAGTATGGAAAAGAGAAGGAAGGAAGAAAGAAATGAAGTATGGAACCAAATCTAGCTTTATCTAGGCCCTCTGTTTCCCTCCCCACCAAAATTTCCCAAGCTTTACTGTTTCAGGAAAGTGCTCACTACAAAGAACCATCCTTCACTTGTGATCAGTGGAGGCCCAGCTCCACTCAGCCTCATGATTCCCTCGTCTAATTTTCTCTGTAACACCATGGGCCCCTTCCTTTTCTTTGAAATATTCTTCATTAATAAACATTTTTCTTATTATAATATACTGAATAAAATCATCTTTTTAATCATCCATGCATTTTGTCTTTCACAGTTGGAAAGAAGGGAGTTCAAGACCCAATGTCTGGGCTTGAAGAACCCTTCTGTGGATTAATACAACATAAAGACAAGCAAACCCTTAATTTGTTTTAACTGCGTCCTTTTTATACACATGAAAGAGCAGGGACCATACTGATGCAAATGCTTCTGATTATAACTTGGCCAAGAAAGAACTATTGTTGGTGGCTCTGGCATGTGTGCATCTTTGTCTTTGAAACCGGGCAAGTTCAGGGACTTGTTTCAAGCTTCTCTTTTTGGGGAATAAGGCATATAATGGAGGGTGTTTTTCCTTTCTCTCTTGGATCATGGGCTAGGGAAAAAAGATTTGAGCTGATTAAATTATGGCATCAACAGAAAGGCCAGTCTGTAGTGATAAATAGGCATGTGTTTATATTTATTCAATGAAAGTGTCCAAGATGTGACTAGAAGTGGTTGTAAACAACAAAGCTACCTTTGGCCTACTTAAGGAAGAAACAAAATTAGGTAACTTATTGGAGGGATATCGTTTAACTCAATCCTTAAAGAAAAAGTTGAAGTGTAAGTGCCATTCTGGTATGTAGATAGTAGAAAATAAATGGGTGGGATGAATGAGCTCTGACTCCTTTCAGTGTAGATGTCCCTTTTCCAAAGTCTCTAATTCCAGGAAGAGTGCATCTGATGGAGGCCTTGGATCACATGCTCACCCCCTAGGCAGAGAAGATCCTGATGAGTTGATTAATAGTTCTACAAGATTAGCCGAAGAGGGAGAAATTATGCAACTAAATGGGGATGGGGGAGGACTGTTACTAGATAGTGAAGGATTTGGAGTAGGTAAAATAGTAGTCTTTACATAGAATTACCGCCCATATGACCCAGCGATTCAACTCCTATGTACATATATACCCAGGAGAAGTGAAAACACACATTCACACAAAATCTTATACACAAGTGTTCAGAGTAGCATTATTCATAATAGCTATAAAGTAAACACAACTGAAATGTCCACCAACCAATGAATGGATAAACAATTCAGCTATAAAAAGGAGCAACGTATTGAGGAACTTTGAAAACATTATGCTAAATAAAGGAAGTCAGACACGAAATGCCACATATTGTCTGATTATTTATATGAAATGTCCAGGATGGGCAAATCTGTAGAGACAGAAAGTAGGTTAGTGATGGCTCAGCACTGCAGGAAGTAGGAGTAGGGACAAAGGAGGGTGAGGTGAAGATTGGCTGGTAATGGATATCAGTTTCTTTTAGGGAAAACAAAGCTGTTTTAAAATTGTATTGTTATAGTTGCACCAGCCATCGCAACCCTGCGAGTACATGAAAAAACATTAAATTGTATACTTTAATTGTGTGAAGTATGAATTAATCTCAGTAAAGCTGTTCATAAATAAGCAGCTTTATTATGACAATTATTGGAATGAAAAATTTGGTTCTGATTAAATGTATTGTTTTTACTTGTTGGGAAAGTAGGTAGAAGCTGCTGTGGTGTGATCTTCAGAGATGAGAAATAAGGTCACTAGTTTGTTGCGGTTTCTGAAACATTAATTACTCCTTTAAATTAGGGCATCAACTTTCTGTTAGAAACAGCTGGCCAGGCGCAGTGGCTCATGCCTGTAATCCCAGCACTTTGGGAGGCTGAGGCGGGCGGATCACCTGAGGTCAGGAGTTCGAGACCAGCCTGGCCAACATGGTGAAACCACGTCTCTACTACAAATACAAAAATTAGCTGGGCTACAAATACAAAAATTAGCTGGGCATGGTGGAGTGCACATGTAATCCCAGCTACTCAGGAGGCTGAGGCAGGAGAATCACTTGAACTCGGGAGGTGGAGGTTGCAGTGAGCCGAGATCACACCACTGCACTCCATCCTGGAGCTCCATCTCAGAAAAAAAAAAAAAGAGAAAGAAAAAAAGAATCAGTTACCACCAGGGTGGTTCCTTAGTTAGCATTACAAGTCATCAAAAATAAGAGTGAATTATTCTGTCAGGCCCTTTTAAATGTGTTGACCTAACTAAAATACGCCCTGTCTGGAATAAAGCATACATGAGGCTGTGTGCAGTACTTAAAAAAAAATGTCTGCTAAGAAGTGAAAAAAAGGCCGGGCACAGTAGCTTACGCCTGTAATCCCAGAACTTTAGGAGCCCGAGGTGGGTGGATCACTTGAGGTCAGGAGTTCAAGACCAGCTTGACCAACATGGTGAAATCCCATCTCTACCAAAAATACAAAATTAGCCTGGCGTGGTGGTGTCTGTCTGTAATCCCAGCTACTTGGGAGGCTGAGGCAGGAGAATCATTTGAACCCGGGAGGCAGAGGTTGCAGTGAGCCAAGATCATGTCACTGCACTCCAACCTGGGCAATAAACAAGGGCAAAACTCTGTTTCAAAAAACAAAAAAACAAAAAAACCCTGAACTGCTGCCATTGATACACTATTGATATATTGATATATACTTGGTATAAAACTGAGGATAAGTTCTTTTTCTTCTGTGGTCCTTAGTTTCCTGAACTGGAAAAGGAAAGGGTAAAACTAGATCAGTGGTTCTCAGAGATTGGTTTCCCATTAATGGTTGTGATTTAACATTTTCTCAAATAAAATTAAACAAAGAAGTGAACCAATATAAGGAAAACTCTGGGAAAATAGTTGTAGGAATATTGTGTAGATATGACAAAAACCATGAAGTTAATATGATTCCTGAAATTTGGCAAATGCTACATGATACATCCTGGTTAATTGCAGTGAGAGGTGGCAAAATTCATTGGCTACAAACACCATTACTTTGTAAAGCTATCTCTCTCTGTTCCTCATTTATTTGATTTATGACATTAGGTTTTAAAATAATAATGTTAGTAATAATAATGATCCTTTGTTAAACGCCTATTATATGCTAGTCCCCACAAATAAAGGGAAGGTTCTGGGAGGCTTTATGATCAGCCTGTGGTTTAGGTGATAAATGGAGACCTCTCTGAAGAGCAGAGACTGGAAGGATGCTGGAATTTAGTAGGATGAAGGGCTATAGGAGCACTTTCTTTAAGACAAATGGCACCTGTGAAGGCCTAAGGTTGAAATCAAACATGTGGTCCATTCTAAAAACTAATAAATCCTCTGGGATTGCAGCGCAGAGAATGAAGAAGAGAATTAAATCAATACCGAGGGCTTACTAAGCACGTACCTCACTGCTCACACAATGCTACGTGCTTTGCTTATTTCGTTCAAGCCACACAAAGGCTCTATGGGGTCAGTATCATTATTCCATTTTATAGATGGGAACTAAAGCTTAAACTTAAAATGTCTTAAGCTGAGCACAGTGGTGAATGCTAGTCATCTCAGCTACTTAGGAGGCTGAGGCAGGAGAATGCCTCGAGTCCAGTTCACGGCCAGCCTGGGTAATATAGTGAGACCCCATCTCTTAAATAAAATAAAATAAAATATAATAAAATAAAATAAAAATGTTGCTCGTGGTTGCAGAGCTAGTAAAACATAAAGCCTGGATTTGAACATAATCAGTTTGTCTCCAGAGACAGTGTGTAAGTCACTACACAATACTGCCAGCCTACTACATGTGAGTCATCTCAGCTCCTCCAAAGTGTGGCCATCCTTTGATTTTCCTTTGCCCCAGCTAGGATGACACGTTGATTTAGCAATAGAGTACTTGTTCTCTGATCCTAGACAGGAAGCCTATTGTTAAAATAAACAGACATTGAAAGCATAACCAAAACTATTAAAATTTTATAAGCAAGCCTTACCCAAGATTCTGTACTGGGGATGAATATCAAAAGGAGTTATTATGAAATGATATCTTTGTAAACTTCCATATAATTTTCTTCTCCTTAACCTAGAGTCGAGAAAGGTAAAAACAACAGAGTTTTGTTTTCACTAGGAAAATAGTATAGCCTTATTTGGGACAAGAATTGAAAAAGGACCTTTCGTTCAATTTTTGCTCCAAAAAATGATTTGGTGCAGAAAAAGCAAGAAGTCATTCATCACTATATTTAAAGAGATTTGTCTAAAGCTATAAAACTTCTAGCAGTTCAATATGTGCTCATCATAATAGGCTAAATCTCTAATAATAACAAATATTACTCATCCCATTTCATCCCATTGTTAATGCTCAAAAGTTCCATATTTCATACCTCCAACTGTATTGCTATTGAACAAAGGATGAAGACAGTAATACAATCTGAGAATTATACCCTACCCAATTCCAACTTCAACAGATGAAGCAACTGACCCAAACGCTCTAATTCTAGTCCAAACTTGAAAGAAAGCCCTCTCATTAATGTTTGGCCTTACTCTCTTACCACTGGAAAGTCGAAAAGAAAGAAACAAAAATAAAGGCAATGTTTACCCAAGATGGCTGGGAATTGAACCTACATTTTGAATAATATTGTTATTCTTTTGGCCTTTTCCTAAGAGCATTTTGAAATAAAGTCGTAACAGCTAAGAAACCCTATTATATTCTCTAAAGTTAAATGCTTGTTGGGAAAGAGAAACATTCAGGAAATTAGAAGATTAAAAATCTAAGTGGTTTCTCCATTTTAAAATATGACCATTTTGATGATTTCAGTACTCCACAAAGAAATGATTTGTATTCACTCTACTCTTTTCAGTTTTTACTTCTCTGTGTTTGTACCATGATTAATGGTGATTTAAGTGTATGTCCTTGTCAGGAACCTAGAGATGATTTAGGATTACAAACTGTCCTTGTTTGCCCAGAAGTGAAGGATTTCCTGGGATGCAGGACTTTCAGTGCTAACATGAGGACAGGCCAAGGGAAATCAGAAAGGTTGATCATCCTAAAATGGTGTTTCTTTGGCCTGGTTACAGATCTTTGCTTAAGCAAACCAGAGGAGACTTCCATCCCTTGTGTACTAAGTCATAATCTCCGGCAAGCCCAGGCAGCATTTTATTACTTTCAAAAGCTTCTCAGATTGTTCTGATAGCCAGCCAGATCTGGGAGTTTCTAAGGTGGTGCAAGGAGTTCCTAAATAGAATTGTTGGATTCATCTCAAATGGAAAATGCAACTGATATACAGTTTTTCAAAAAATTGTAACGTCTCCAAAGTTAAATTATATTTAAAAACAAAAATAATGGCTTCTTTAAGAAGAGAGCCTGCTATAGTCTTAACATTTTACAAGGTACACGCTCTTTTGAAACTGGGCATTTGTCCAAGACACCAAAGACTAAAACATTAGCTACGTATGGAGCTTTGGGAAATTTGGGGTCTACATTTAACCTGGATGATCTTTCTCCCACTTCATCGCATTTCCCATCTCCCAGGGAGAGGGAGAGATGGGAAACAGAACTCTAAACAACTTCCTTCCCTCAGAAGCCTCAAATAAAATGCTGCCTTCTCTTGCTTTTTACTTTAGGTTCCTGACTTAAAAAAAAAAAAAAGTTGAAGCTTATAACTTTCTATTATAAAATAATTTCTACTTTTCAAAACATTTGAAAAATATTTTTAAAAAGAAAGAAAAAGCTTATCCAACCAACTACCTTCCAATACAACCAGTCTTAATATTTTGGTGTATTTCTTTTCTACATTATTCCTATGTATTGCTTTTTAAAAATATATAAATATAGCTGTGATTATACTATGTATACGACATTACATTTCACCTTTTAAAAAAATTCACCATTGTAATATAAACATCACTGTGTCATGACAAACCCGTCACAAATAGCTATTTTAATGACAAAATGATATTTAAAGAGGATGCATGTAGTTCATTCGATAAGGTTCTTGACTAATTTTCAAGAACAATGCCCTTAAAATAATCTACCAAATGCTGGTAGAACATTATGAGATAGATGTGCCCAAAATATAATCTAATAAAGAATCACTGTCCTCGGGCCGGGCGCGGTGGCTCAAGCCTGTAATCCCAGCACTTTGGGAGGCCGAGACGGGCGGATCACGAGGTCAGGAGATCGAGACCATCCTGGCTAACACGGTGAAACCCCGTCTCTACTAAAAAATACAAAAAACTAGCCGGGCGAGGTGGCGGGCGCCTGTAGTCCCAGATACTCGGGAGGCTGAGGCAGGAGAATGGCGTGAACCTGGGAGGTGGAGCTTGCAGTGAGCTGAGATCCGGCCACTGTACTCCAGCCTGGGCGACAGAGCAAGACTCCGTCTCAAAAAAAAAAAAAAAAAAAAAAAAAAAAAGAATCACTGTCCTCATAGTTAACCTACAACAAAAGTCTTTCCTTTAGGTTAAAGAATGAATACTTCCTTGAGACTATTTCCTTGTTTTGGTATTTTATTGGGGTTGCTTTTAATTTAGATGATAGAACAGCCTCAGGTGGAATTTTTAAAAGAGAAAAAATCACCTATAACTCCACTGCTCTAAGAATGCCACTCCAAGAGGTATATGCATAAAGATTTTTACACAGGTATAATCATACAATGCATGCAATTTTGTGTTCCTTTTTCCCCCTTAATATTACTGCTTCTTTGCCATGCTATTACATAGTCCTTATAATTGTTATTTCAATGGTTGCATAATCATCTACAAGTTATTGCTTGTGGCAATAAATTCCTTTGGGTTTGAGAATAGGCAACAATTATGTGGAATAATTGGGAAAAAATTCATTTAAACATGTGCTAAAGTGGTAATTTTCTAATTTTGATGCTTGATGTGCCCCAAAGGTTACCGTGGTAAGGGTGATGAGGAGAGGAATCCAGGACTACCCAATCGTCCTGTAATGAAAGCACTTCTCCTTTCATTTTCCTTTTGAAAATAGGGCTTAAAAAACAAGTAGGAGGAGAAAAAAAGAAAAGGATAACATTAAACAATGCAACCTTTATGTAGAGTATGCCATTTACGAACTATGTGACATTGGGCAAATGTCTAAGTTTGTTTATCTATAAAATGAGGATATTAATTTTACCTCATTCATTGGGTTGTGGTAAAGAGTAAATAAATATATATGTAATAAACATATATTGTTAGAACAATGCTTGATGCACCACTGTTGTATAAGTGTTTGTTGATAAATAGAATACTGGAAAAAAAACCAACAACATCCAGCCAGCAAACCTAGAGTGCATTCAGGTTTGTGAACTTTAAGCAAGAAGCAGAACAAGGAGAGACAGTTGTAAATCTGCCAATGGCCTTAGTAGCCCCAAATCAGAATAAAGGTTAACCACAGGCTTCGGGGTAAGAATACCTAAGTTTATAATTAGACTCTGACACTTCATACTTTATGACTTTAGACAATTGATTTAACTTCTCTAAGCCTCAGTTTTTTTATCTGTCAAAGAGTGGTAATAATATTAACTACATCATAGAGTTCTTGCGAGCAGTAAATGAAATAATTCCTAAAAAGAATTTAGCCCAAGACCTGCCCCATCTTATGTCTTCAATAGATAGTTAAAAATCATCCTAGGGACAATGCATTTTTGATCAATTACTGGGTTTTTTTGGGCCACACCCACAACTTGTTTTATCTTAAAAAGTGCCAAATATGTTCCATATGGTGTCCAGATGGCCAAGATGGAAAAAAACTTTCGTTTCACTTTTCAATTTGCAAATGGACTTATATTTGGAAATCCAGGCTGATATGTCTCCAGAAGTCAGTGTGCCAAGACATTTTCTGTAATTGCAGGCAGTAGAGTCTGGGGAATAATGAAGATCTTAAGAAAGGCACTGCCTTAGGAGTTAGGTGATTCAATTCTGATCCCAGTTTTGTCTCAAACTTGTTATATGACCTTAAATACGTCAGTTTTCTTCTTTTTCTTTAAATTATCTCCTCTCTGAATATAGTGGTTGAACAATAGAAAACCTCAAAGCTTTTCTTATCTCTATAATTCTTATGTAGCAAAAGGGTCTGTGCCATTTTAAGAAACCTTGAGGTGGTCATGCGTGGTGGCTCACGCCTGTAATCCCAGCATTTTGGGAGGCCGAGGTGGGGTGGATCATGAGGTCAGGAGTTCAAGACCAGCCTGGTCAACATGGTGAAACCTCGTCTCTACTGAAAATACCAAAAAATAAGCCAGGCGCAGTGATGGGCGCCTGTAATCTCAGCTACTCGGGAGGCTGAGGCAGAGAATTGCTTGAACCCAGGAGGCAGAGGTTGCAGTGAGATTGGGCCACTGCACTCCAGGCTGGGCAACAGAGCAAGACTCCATCTCAAAAAAGAATCCTTGAGGCATTAAGGTTTTGTGGACAAGGAGTTATATTTCACAGAGCAGTGTGTAACTTAGGTGAAGATAGTCATTTCTAGATCAGTCACGTTGGCTCCCTCTTTCCTCTCCATGGAAGAGGAGTTATCACAAAAAATAACTAGAATTTAACAGATAAATTCCTGAAGTACATGAATGGCAAAAGTTTCTGCCCCTAAAAAAATTTCATCCAGATATTTGCATTTGGAGTTCATGCATTTAGCTTTAATACTCCTTGTCTGTTAAACAAAATGAATTACCACACCACCTTAACTTTGCTTCTGGCCCTCAGCAGAGCAGGAGAACATTTTTGGTTTGCAATACAGTAGAATTACAGAATGTTTGCCTTATTTAGTCATGTTCTGGCTGATTCATTCCTACTAATATTGTTTAGAATGAAAACTTGACCAGATGTTCAGTTAAGTGAGCTAGAAAGATTAACTCTCTTATCTTGAAGGGTGGGTATAGTCATCTCCAAAGAATTTCCTGGAACTGGACACAAAAGTTACTGATTATAGTTACAGCTAACACTTTGTTAAATACACCCAGTATACCAAGTGCCATTCTAAGTGCTTCAAGTGTATTAATTCGTTTAGACACACAATAATCTTTAAAGGGAGGTACTATTATCCTTTTTTCATGAGTGAAGTCACTGAGTCTCAGAGAGGTGAAACAACTTGCCGAAGGTCACTCACCTAGTACACGAGAAAGGCAGGATTTGAAACTAGGAACTTTGATGCCCATGCTTTTAAAATTTTGCTGAGTCCATTGCTTTATACAGTTTCTTGTTTTTGACCCAACATACCATTAAGACTTGAAAATACTAGACTCATTACTAATTTAGGAGTGGGCAAAGAGGAATTTGAACTAGTATGAGTAGAAAAAAGTATAGTACCTGATCCAAGGGGAAGGAAGAATGATACATTTTGAAGAAAACACTTATATACCTGATTAGAAATCTCTTGCGTTACCAAAACAACATCTCTACTGTTTATCCATCTTTTAAAATAATGTGAGGAGTGCGAGAACTAAAGTTGAGACCTTTACTGCTTGTCTGCACAAAATATCTGGAATGTTTTGTTGTTATGATCAAAGCCAAATGGATAATATTTGTTGCTGCTTCTTGGTTAACCTTAAAAAGAAGCAGAAAGAAATTCTTAGATCCTCCTCGTTTACAATGAAATCCAAGATATTTCTTTGTTTGGGGGTTTGTTGGAATTATGATTCTGGTTCTTCACTGACATTCTTCTGAGCTTAATTTAATGTCTGAGAGCTCCTTTATCTTTTGTTAGCACATATTCTCCAATAATATAAAGAAAGCATAACACGCTATCCATTTAGGTTTTAAAACAACAAAGTAGTTTGAAAAGTATGTTGATTCTGGCTGGAGAAATTTGGGTAGATTCTCCCAAATCTGGGTCTGAGAACTCATAATACGTTTGAAAGGCATTGAATCTACCTCAAACTCAATTCCCCATACTTTTTATCCCTTAAATCCAAGGGATTATGTTAAAAATATTTTTAATATAGCATACTTTTTTTTCTGTTCTTGTCTCAGTGAAGATATTCCAATTTGTTTGCATGCAATGAAAGCTTTTGTTCATATCATTAGGATCCTGTAAAGTTGTATCAATTAGCTATGACATCTGAATACATGCAGTTTTGTTGGTTTAAGCATGTGTTATGATGTGGATTAATAGCTTCAGTAATGGAACAAGAAAGATCACCAGGGTAGCAGCTTTGACGCAAGTATAAAAACTCTGCTAATTACAAGCAACAATAGAAAGTAAAACTCAGATAAAGACTTTGATTAGCTAGGACATGGTTTGCCCTGAGAGTAAAATAAGCCATCTATATGGTGCCTGTTATTTAAATACAGAATTTCTGCAATAGGGAATGATCTGTCTTTTATCACCTTAAATTTCTTCCCTTTTCAAGAGTTTGTTAATTCTACTAGGAAAAAATTATATGTGATCAATGAATAAAACATAAAAAAGTAGAAAAATTACCCAGGGTCTCACCATTCTTACACTACTTAAATTTTAGCACACTTCCACTTACTTATAATAATATTCTGCATATCAATACTGCATCCTTCATTTAATTTATTTTTTATTAAAAAATTTTTTTTTGAAACAGAGTCTCACTCTGTTGCCCAGGCTGGAGTGCAGTGACACGATCTTGGCTCACTGCAACTTTCACATCCCGAGTTCAAGCGATTCTCCTGCCTCAGCCTCCTGAGTAGCTGGGATTACAGGCATGAACTACCACACCTGGCTAATTTTTGTATTTTTAGTAGAGACAGGCGTTTCACCATGTTGGCCAGGCTGGTCTCCAACTTCTGACCTCAAGTGATCCAACCTCCTTGGCCTCACAAAGTGCTGGGATTATATGCATGAGCCACCATGCCCGGCCTACATCCTTCATTTCAAAAGCTGAACATTAAATTGTCTGAATTTTATTTGTGTGTAGAAATATAACTCTTCATGGTTTTCCTAATAGTCCTTTGAGTGGATGTTCCTCTTTTATCTATTTGGTCCTGTATTTCTAAACAGTTAAGGAGTTTCCAACTGCTCTATCCTAATGAATAATAATTCTGTATTCATCTTTATGCCCAAACATTTCCTTTTTAGAATTATTTCTTTGGATTAGCTTTTCTCAAGTGGAATTCCTGCTCAAAAATATTGTATTCTAAAGTTTATTGCAAGTAAACATATTTTATCGGCTTATACTGACTTCTTGCAATAAACTTGCCCACAATACACTATTAATTGGTTTTTCCAATGCCCAAAATGAAGTTTGGAAAGCAGAAAGTTACTGTTCCCTACAAGGATTCAGTTTTCTGGTGCTTTAACCAGAGTTTCTGAATTTCTCTGAAATGGGTTTAACTCTCTGCTTTGGCATGTGTTTCTGTCATGTACCTAAGTCCTTGAGTTTATTCACTACAAGGATCTGACTTTGATCTCCAGCTCTTTCCACCTAACTGAATTCCCTCTTGCGACCCTAATCTCTGCCTCTCTCCTGGTGGGAGTGGATGTTGTGGTTATTTTCCCACATTCTTCCCACATTCATTTTGTTTTCCCTGTGTCAGTCCTTTGGGCAACCGGCCCTACAGCAGCTCTAGAGGTAATTCCTGATGAATCTAATCTGTCCTTCCCTTGCTCACCACTCCATTGAAACTGCTCCAATCATGTCATCAATGACCTCCATTTTGTTAAATCCAATAATCAGTTCTGAGCTCTCAACCTCTTAATAGTATTTGCCAAGTTAATTACATGTTCTTCTTGGATATATTTCCTTCACTTGGTTTTCGGGACCTCATCAAGAAAATGGAAGGTGCTGCCCACAGTGGCTCATGCCTGTAATCCCAGCACTTTGGGAGGCCGAGGCAGGTGAATCACCTGAGGTCAGGATTTCCAGACCAGCCTGGGTAACATGTTGAAACCCTCTCTCTAGGATTTCCAGACCAGCCTGGGTAACATGTTGAAACCCTCTCTCTATTAAAAATACAAAAATTAACCAGGCATGGTGGTGGGCACCTGTAGTCCTAGCTATTCGGGAGGCTGAGGCATGAGGATCGCTTGAACCTGGGAGGCAGAGGTTGCAGGGAGCTGAGATCATGTCATTGCACCTCTGCACTCCAGCCTGGGTGACAAAGTGAGAGCTCATCTCAAAAACAACAACAACAACAACAACCCCATAAACTATTCTTAGTATTTGACCAGGGGGAATTTAATGCAGAGTCTTGAGGACACAGACGATGAAAGAGCTAAAAAGCCAAATGGGACATAGTGAGGCAGACATTGGTAACAGCAGAAACACAATACCAACTTAGGCTGGAGAACAAAGAGGAGAGGAGCTGGTAGCAGAGTCCATGGGCTGGGGTGACTCATCAGAAGCTGGAACTATGTAGGGTTTGGCTGGCAGAAGATGGAGCCGGGGAAGAGATACAACTACTATTGGAGATACTATCCCAGAGAGGGAGCGATAGAGCCCCTGGTTTATCTTGTTCTTTTTCTCTCCTATTTCTAGTCACTGCCCTCAGTAAACGAATTCTAGCTGGAAACCAGCTAACAAGAGAGTCTTGGAAAAGCAGCCTGCAGGTGTCAATCCACTGCAGAACAGACCATAGTGAGGAAAGGATGAGGAATAGGTTGAGGGTGGACAGGTCCAAGTCTGACACATCGAACTTCTTTTGTTTGTTTGTTTGTTTTGTTTGTTTTTTGAGACAGGGTCTTACTCTCTTGCCCGGATTGGAGTTCAGTGGCATGATCTCGGTTCACCACAACCTCTGCCTCCCAGGCTCAAGCAATTCTCCTGTCTCAGCCTCCCGAGTAATTGGGATTACAGGCACACGCCACTACCGCCCAGCTAATTTTTGTACTTTTAGTAGAGATGGGGTTTCACCATATTGGCCAGGCTGATCTCAAACTCCTAACCTCAAATAATCCACCTGCCTCAGCCTCCCAAAGTGCTGGGATTATAGGCATGAGCCACCACGCCCGGCCTAACTTCTTTATCCCCTACTTTACTGGTTGTTCCTTCTCAGTCTTCCCACTGCTTCCTACTCTTCTCCCTAACTTGTCAATGTCAAGGTGTCCCAAAGCTCAGTTGTTCTATCTTCTGTTCTGGTTATCCACAGATAGATGTTTAGTACCACTGCCCTCCCTCTCAGCCTTAAATATAACAATTTATTGCTACTTCTCATATTTCCGTGGGTTGACTAGGCTTAGTTGAATAGTTCTCTCTTGGGATCTGTCATGAAGTTTGTGGTAAACACTGTGATTTATCAATCAGATCCCACTTTAAAAATGAAGAACAGATCAGGCATGGTGGCAGATGCCTGTAATCCCAGCATTTTGTCAAGCTGGAGCAGGAGATCAATTGAGCCAAGGAGTTTGAGACCAGCCTGGACAACAAAGCCAGATCCCATCTATACAAATTTTTGTTTTTAAATAGCTCGGTGCAATGGCATGTGTCTGTAGTCCCAGCAGCTCTGGAAGCTGTTGGGGGAGGATTCCCTTGAACCCAGGAGTTCAAGGTTGCAGTGAGCTATGACCTTGCCACTGCATGCCAGCCTGGGTGACAAAGCAAAATCTTGACTCAAAAAATATATATATATATATTTGTGTATATATATATATAGCCTCAGTTGCTGGGAGTATGGCTGGCAGTTGGTCCTCGGCTGTCAGTCTCTTTCAGGAAATGCCTCGGCTTATGTAGGCCACCTCATCCAAAGTTTCCCAGCCTTCTCAAGGTAGCTCACATCCAATGATGGATGATATGGGGATATAAAGCCCAGCCTTCTCATTTCTTAAGACACTAGGTAGACACAAATCACTTATTTATTGGTGGGATAGGAGAATTGTTTAGGTACAGACAAGAGATAGATCTAATAAGGTAGGGCACTCCAAATATATTTGTTGAATCAATGAGTGAACCGATGATCTTTATTCAAATCCCAATTTAGTAAATGTTTGACTTTGTAAAGTGTTTTTTTGTTTTATTTTGTTTTGTTTTTGTTTTTGTTTCTTTGAGCTAGGGTCTCAGTCTGTCCCTTAGGCTGGAGTACAGTGGCATGATATTGGCTCACTGCAACCTCTGCCTCCCAGGTTCAAGCGATTCCACACCTCTGCCTCCCTGGTACTGGGACTACAGGCATGTACTACCATGCCTGGCTAATTTTTCTCTTTTTTGGTAGAGGTAGGGTTTCACCTGGCTGGTCTCAAACTCCTGGCCTCAAGTGATCTGCCCACCTCTGCCTCCTAAAGTGTTGGGATTACAGGAGTGAACCACTGTGCCCAGCCAACTTTGTCTAGTTTTTTAAATCTCTTTTAGCCTTAATTTATTTCAGCTGTAAAATAGCAATAAGCAGGATTACACAAGATAATGTACATAAGGCGCTTAGTACAGCACAAGCACAGAGTAAATGCTCAGTAAATAGGATCTACTTTTATTATACTACTTGACAGCTCCAGAGCTTTGAACAAATTGCTGAGAGACATAAAGAGAGAGTCGACAGAAAATAAGAGAATTGGGTTCACTAATGAGGTTGCTGCTGATGGTTTCACAGCATTACAGCTTCTACTTTGCCTTATTGTTGTTTATTTGTAGGTCTGCTAGAGACATCCAGAAACTTTCCTGCTAGCTGAATATGTGAATAGTTCTATACAATACAAAGAACTATATAGTTACTTATATAAGTAGTCAGATTGCTGTCATATTCTACTCCGAGGACCCTAAGGATTGCATAGAAATACCTGAAGACAATCATGCACTATAGCTCCATTTTTATATATTTGATGCATCGGGGATCTTCATAAGATTTTATTTGTTGCTGCTCCCTTCCTTCAAATATTTGAAAACATATTAGCATTGGAAAATTATAGAAATATTTAGTGATTTATTTATTCATACATTTTGTGGGTGCTGGATGTATAGAAAATGAATAAACAAAAGATGTAGTCCCTGGCCTAATTAAGCTTAAGTCTCATGAGTGAGAAAGGTATTAAAGGAGCCAATGCACAATATATATATATGACTACAAGTTGTAAGCAGCAATGAAGATGAGATCTTTTTGTTGTGAGTTCTGGTTATTAAACTAATAAATATTTTCAGGGCAAATGGCATCACCAAATACAGAAATGACTGGTGACTAAACTTGAATCATTTTTACATAAAAGCTTACACATTGCTTACTGTTTTGTTTGTTTGTTTTTTGAGACAGAGCCTTGCTCTTTCATTCAGGCTGGAGTGCGGTGGTGTGAACATGACCCACTGCAGCTTCAAACTCCTGAGATCATGAGATCCTCCCACCTCAACCTCAATTGCAGGCACGCCACCACGCCCAGCTAAATTTTTTATAGAGACAGGGGTCTCACTATATTCCTAGGCTTGTCTGAAACTCCTAGCCTCAAGTGATCCTCCTGCCTCAGCCTCCCAAAGTACTGGGATATAGGCATGAGCCACTGTACCTGGTGCTTACTATTTTCTTGAAAGAATCTTATTCAAATACATTTCAACATTGAATCTCAAGTAGCTAATTTAAAAAAAAAAGAAAGAAAGAATAAAAATTCCTGATGTGCAAAGCAATGAAAATGCTAAGACACACAGGCATGTTAAAATGGAAGGTCTTTTTTAGTTTTTTTAAGCCTGGGAGCAGCTCAGGTTAGCCTGTGGGGTACCTGCTGTAATATGAGATTTTGTTGCTTACTTGCTTCAAGAAATGTCTGTGTTTTTAGGTCATTTTGTGGTAAGGCCAGAGTCTCTTCCATAGTTTAATCACTGACCACTGATGGAGATTTCAAATTTGTGATCCCGGGAGCAAAGAGCAAGGACCACTTTGGAGCTAGTGGAGGTTACTCTAAATCCAAACTCATCAAAAACGCTCTTTTTAAAAATCTTCATACTGAAGTATGAGAGCACAGATCAAAAGTGTTTTGTGTTCACAGAATTATGACAAAGTAAACACATCGGTGCAACAACTTACCAGGGAAAAAACAAGAATGTTACCAAAAATCCTGCTTGCACCCCCTCAGGATCACTACTCCTGCCTGTCAAAGGTCATTACGGCCCTGAAGTGGAACACTGTATATGTATCTCACTATTGAGTGTTCAACACCATATGTTTATAACACTATATATTCATTGCATGTAAATGAATCATACAGTAGTTGGTCCTCCATGTCTGGCTTCTTTCTCTCAACATTATTTTTGTGAGGTTTGCCCATGTTATGCATAGCAGGAGATCATTTGACAATTATTATTGCTGACCGGGCACAGTGGCTCATGCTTGTAATCCCAGCACTTTGGGAGGCCGAGGCGGGTGGATCACCTGAGATCAGAAGTTCGAGACCAGCCTGGTCAACATGGTGAAATCTCGTTTCTACTAAAAATACAAGAATTAGCCAAGCATGGTGGCAGGCATCTGTAGTCCCAGCTACTCGGGAGACTGAGTCAGAAGAATCACTTGAACCCGAGAGGTAGAGGTTGCAGTGAGCCAAGATTGTGCCATTGCACTCCAGCCTGGGCAACAAGAGTATAACTCTGTCTCAGTAAATAAATAAATAGTATAATAAAATAATTTTTGCTATGTAGTGTTCTATTGTATGAATATTGCACAATTTATTTATACATTCTACACTTGATAGATACTTAGGTTGTTTCCGTCTTGAGGATATTAAGATGAGAGCTGTGATAAATATCCTTGTAAAGAGTTTTTAATAACCAAATACATGTAATTCCACATATAATAGTATTAATAATGATAATTATCAATAAAAGTCTGCTGAAGGCTTACTGTATGCCAGATGCCATCCATTGCTGTTAACACCTTTTAAATCATTTATTCCTCATAACATCACTAGGGGATAGGTTCTAGTATTCTTCTTTTTAGAGGGTCTAGAACTGAGGCCCAGGGAAATAAATTAACTTGCCCAAAGTCACACAGTAACTGGTGATATGTGGGTTAAGTAATAGGCAGCCCAACTTTAGAGCCAGAGCATAAGAATACTTTACTACATATCCACAGGGAGTAGAAAATTTAGCACTCTCCTATTATCTCCAAAGATGCTTATAGGCTTACATTTTTTTCTATTTATTTCTTCCTCATTTGCTGACTTCCTCATTTCCTGATAAATTTTTAACAGTCATTCTCATCCTTCTATCTGTCTTTATTCTTCTCCTGTAGGCTGGGTGTGACCCAGATGAGCCCACAGCATATTTTCCTTGATTTCCTTAGGGTATCTCAGTGAAAGGAACATGTATCACATTCACTGAAGGGAGATATGTCATATCATAATGAAGCCAATGACATGAAAATTAATAAAATGTTTTTATGATTTTAAATTCTACTGCCAGCCAACCATTGAGCATTTGTCACTGGATGATTTATCTGTACATCCTCTCATGTTGCTGTTTTCTTCCACTTCATCTTCAGTACTACTTTTATCTTATATCTCCAGTCTATATACTGAACCCCAATATGTATATTTAAGAGCCTCTTCAACACTCTTGAATTACTCCAGAAAATTTTAAACACTCTTCTTGTTTTATAGTGCACAACAATTTAGTTCTTTTGTTCTAATTTCTTGGCCATTCAGTTTATCTCCTAACACTTCTGTTTCCTCAACCAAAATGGATGAAAAACGGTGTTGTCTTGACATTATAGTCTGGTATTAACCTGATAATTCTTAGCCATGACCTACTTCCTACTTCATATTAGTGTCTTTCCTAGTGGAAGAAAACTTGTATAAATTCAGTGAAAATAGCTACTGTAACAAACACCCTGCAAAACACACAGTGGCTCAAATACAAGAGAAGTTTATTTCTTGCCCATATAAAATAATAATAGTTGTTTTTGATTGATGGGCCATTCTTCTCCCAGGGCGATGTAGATGCCTGGGTTCCTTCCATTCCATGACTCTGCTACCTTCATCAGATGGCTTCTAAGATTGCTGTGCTTTTTTAGCATCGAGTCAGGGGAAGGAGAAAGAGCATAAAGAATGACATTTGGGAGATTTTTTTTATGACCTAATGACACCTAAGCACTAGACGGGCTGAGAAACATATTCTGACTGTAGGCTCAGGAAGAAGAAGAAATGCATCTGCCGAGCACTGTCTCAGCTCCTGAGCAGTATGAAACTCTCTTCTCTCTTGTTGTGAATTAGAGCACCTCTCGCTTCCCCTCTTATACCAAAATGACAGAAACAAAAGTATTTTTTGTCACTTTGATACATCAA
Organism: Theropithecus gelada; assembly: GCF_003255815.1. NCBI lineage: Eukaryota > Metazoa > Chordata > Mammalia > Primates > Cercopithecidae > Theropithecus > Theropithecus gelada. The sequence goes on from NC_037673.1 coordinate 143,936,569, forward strand.
TAAACTCTCCATTTAAACACAGAAGAGGAAATGTGCATATAAAATAGGTATTGGGTGGTTTCAGATGCAATGAAACCAGAAGACGAGGAGAAGCAAGGGGTGAAGGCTCATATGGACCAGAAGGAGGAAAAAGGGAAGAAGAATAAAGCAGCCTACTGCATCACTGGCCCCAAGGTATTATTTTGCCTTAATAATGTCTTCTATTTATAAATCCTTCACGGTCAAGTCACTCAACAAAGAATCAATACTTTGCAATTGTGTCCTGTGAGAGTGAAGTAGGAAGGATGCCATTTTACCTAATGGGAGAAATGGGAATTTCAAAGAGGTGGAAGTCATGATATAAAGGAACGTTGGACGAGAATCTGAACTTCCTTGTTTATTTTCAGTAATCACTATAATCACTAAGCACCATGGCTGTGTGAGTGCATGCACGCATATGTGCGTGCGTGTGTGTGTATGTATGTATGTTTTGGGGGTGTTATACTTAGTCCCCCACTGCCCTCTTTCTCGTTTGTTGCTTAGCCCCACCTTCATGCTCTTTGCTGAGAAAAGCTGCCTGGGTGTGTCAAAGAGAGGTTCATGAGATGGAGTTGACATTTTCCCATAGTACTTAAAAACTATTTTTATTTGGAGCATGCTGGATAACTGGCAAATTCTGCTCCAGTTAAACTACGTTTTCTGCCTTCAAGCCGTTGAAAATTTTGTCAGCCAGTTCATTCCCATTTTCACTTTTAGGCTTTGAGTTTCTCAGTTTATGAGTATGCTACAATTTATCTACAGACATTTACTCTTTTTTCATGTTATTAGAGAAAGGAGCAATAAGTAGATGCAAGTAAGGAGTGAAATGTTTTTGTCACTTAGCTAGTGACATTTTTCCCTCACTCAATTTATTGACTATTTATAAAGGTAGAGAAAACAAGGGATAGTTTGAACTACAAGTTTGAAAGAACAAATATACTGCTGAATATTAATACAATATGGACAGGTGTTCCTTCACCTATATGCATTTTTATCTGAGAAATATTTCCCCATATTGAATAGAAAATGGAGAAATCTATGACTGGTATCTTGTGATGAAGAGAGAACAATCATGTTAGGATTAGAGATTACTCTGCTGATAAATTTTTTTTAATTTCAAAGGCAATTAGCTAAGAAGCTAAATATTGGTTAAAGAAAAAAATGAGATTCTGAGTAAGTTACTTAACTTCTCTGTGCCCCACTTTTCTTATTCATAAAATGGGAATACTAATAATAGCAATAACCCTTCAGGTATTTGGATGATTAAATGAGTTACTGAATATAAAATACTTAGTACAGCAGTATGGCCCAAAGTTGCCCCTTCTATAATGGGAAAAGTGATATCCTGATTGATAAATTCTAATGTTAAATTTAATTCATTCCTTACTCCCTCACACACACACACACACACACGCATGTATATAACACACACTATCTTACAATCCAGGCATATGAGTGTAGTTTGTATCCTACCAAGCTTTTATCTTTGTATATATACATATGTGCATGCACATATTCATATACTAGTTATGCTGTTTTTATTTAGTAAAAATTTCAATGAGATCTAATTAATAATCCTGTTCTGCAAGTTGATTTTTCTTCCCATTTAATGTTTCCTGGCCTTTATTCTGAATCTATTATAAAAATCTATTTTTAGGCCGGGCGCGGTGGCTCAAGCCTGTAATCCCAGCACTTTGGGAGGCCGAGACGGGCGGATCACGAGGTCAGGAGATCGAGACCATCCTGGCTAATACGGTGAAACCCCGTCTCTACTAAAAATACAAAAAACTAGCCGGGCGAGGTGGCGGGCGCCTGTAGTCCCAGCTCTCGGGAGGCTGAGGCAGGAGAATGGCGTAAACCCGGAGGCGGAGCTTGCAGTGAGCTGAGATCCGGCCACTGCATTCCAGCCTGGGTGACAGAGCGAGACTCCGTCTCAAAAAAAAAAAAAAAAAAAAAAAAAAAAAAAAAATCTATTTTTAATGTTTTTCTTAGGATTCTGTTGTGTGAACATGCCATTAACTTAACCAATCCTTTATGAAAAGATATTTGGATTCTTTTAAATTTTTCACTTTACCTCACAGAATAATAAAAACCCATTAGGATTTTATAAACTTTTGAAATATTCAAGAAAATGCAAGGATGCAAGAGCCCACAAACTCTAGTCTGTCAAGGTCATTTGTTGTCATTTTAAGGGTATGGAAACTGAGTCTCTGAGATTACCTAACTTGTCTAAGCTGACAAGTACTGAGAAGATAATCAAATGCAAGTCCCTTAGCTTTTAGTACAATAAGTGTTTATGGACCAGGAGTGGTGGCTCATGCCTGTACTCCCAGCACTTCGGGAGGCTGAGGCGAGCAGATCACCTGAGGTCCGGAGTCGAGACCAGCCTGACCAACATGGAGAAACCCCGTCTCTACTAAAAATACAAAATTAGCCAGGTGTGGTGGTGCATGCCTGTAATCCCAGCTACTCAGGAGGGTGAGGCAGGAGAATCGCTTGAACCCAGGAGGCGGAGGTTGCGGTGAGCCGAGATTGCGCCACTGCACTCCAGCCTGGGCAACAGGAGCAAAACTCTGTCTCTAAATAAATACATAAATAGATAAATAAAGTATTTATGGTAGGGGTAGGATTTTGGAAGAGGTACTGGGTTTGGAAGGATTAGATTTCAATCTTAAAAACTGAAGGGTCAGAGATGATATGTGACTCACCCAGGATTGCACAGTTAAAAAGAGCTACAATAAGGCTTCCCTTTCTAATCTTGAGCTCTCACAATGAGTCCCAGGACATTATCTTCTGGGACACCAAAATCAGTCTGGAACACTACTACTATCAAGTTGGCTGAGTCCAACGACTCAGGCTGCTGGAAAACTGCTCTATTTTCTCCAGTTTTCCTTCTGGAAAGTAAACTTAGTCCTGTGACTGATGGTTTCTATTCTCGTTGGCAGCTAAAGAGAAGAGTCAATGGACAATATTTGGTGTGTCTGCTGTGACAGTTATCTAAATATATCCTCCTTATTAGTCTGCCAGGTTTTCTGAACTTCACACATTACCTTGCTTATTCAAGTAGCAGAGATTTTTTTTTCCTAGTATTTTTATTCATAGAGATAGTCATTAGGTCTTTAAAAAATATAGATGCTTACTGCATTAGTTTTAAGACAGCAGAACGAGAAAGAAATAGGACAGGGGATAGTTAATTTTGTTGGGGAAGAAGAAAGCAATGTGAATTTTTGGACACAATGAGAAAGAATGTTATGGATAGCCAAGATCATTGATTACATGCCTAAGTAGAGGGAGTGTCAAAAGGCAAAGGAAAGCAGGTTCCTTTTTCTTCTAATATAATAATTTTTTGAGATACAATTAAAATACCATATGTCATCCATTTAAAGTATACAATTCATTGGTTTTTAGTATATTCAGAGTTATGCAACATCACCATTACACGCGAGGAAAAATGCAACATCACCACTGTACAGGAGGAAAAATTAATTTTCCTCACCCACTGCTAGGTTCATGGCTGAGGTACCTGTAAGAAAAAGGCAGATCAACAAGAAAAAGGCATGCGAATTTATGTAATGTGAGCTTTATGTGATATGAGAAGCTTTGGAAATGATAATCCAGAGAAAAAGGGAATGTGTATGTTTATGCTTAGGTCTGATGAAGAGTGGACAGTTGTGGAGTGTTGCAGGAAGTCAGGGACCCCAAACGTAGGGACCTGCTGAAGCCATGGCAGAAAAACATAATTTGTGAAGATTTCATGGACATTTATTAGTTCCCAAAATTAATACTTTTATAATTTCTTACACCTTTCTTTACTGTAATCTCTGAACATAAATTGTGAAGGTTTCATGGACACTTATCACTTCCCCAATCAGCACCCTTGTGTTTTCCTATGCCTATCTTTACTTTAATCTCTTAATCCCGTCATCTTCTTTGCAAGCTGAGGAGGATGAATGTCACCTCAGGACCCTGTGATTGTGTCAACTGCACAAATTGTTTGTAGAGCATGTGTGTTTGAACAATAAATATGAAATCTGGGCATCTTAAAAAAAGAACAGGATAACAGAGAGGTTCAGGGAACAAGAGAGGTAACTTTGAACTGGCCGCCGGTGAGCTATATTTCTCCATAGGAGAAATATTTGCTGCATTCTTTTTCTCAGCAAGGAACATCCCTGAGAAAGAGAATGCGCCCTGAAGGTAGGCCTATAAACAGCCTCTTTAGAAGGGTGTGCCGTCTTTTATGGTCAAAGCCTAAGGGATGAAATAAGCCCCGGTCTCCTGTAGCGCTCCCAGGCTTATTAGGAGGAGGAAAGTTCCCACCTAATAAATTTTGGTCAGACAGGTTGTCTGCTCTCAAACCCTGTTTCCTGATAAGATGTTATCAACGACAATGCATGCCCGAAACTTCATTAGCAATTTTAATTTCGCCTCATCCGGTGGTCCTGTGATCTCGCCCTGCCTCCATTTGCTTTGTGATATTTTAATACCTTGTGAAGTATGTGATCTCTGTGACCCACACCCTATTCGTGCACTCCCTCCCCTTTTGAAAATCGCTAATAAAAACTTGCTGGTTTTTCGGCTCAGGGAACATCACGGATCCTGCCCACATGTGATGTCTCCCCCGGACACCCGGCTTTAAATTTCTCTCTCGTGCTCTTTCCCTTTATTTCTCAACCCAGCCAAGAAACTTAGGAAATAGAAAATAACCCACATTAAACATCGGGAGCGGATTCTGCCGATAGTGGAGAAATATAATTAGACAAAGAGGGTATGATCTAATGGTAATAAACTGGAGGGAACTTAGCAGGGCAGTTTGTTCAAATTCTTCTGTGTTTGTGTCTTTCTGTGATAAGGATGTTCCTTTTCTCTACATATAGAAAGGACACCTCTGGAATGAGGGTCTTGTGACTTGCTTCAGGGAAGAAGGGCAGGAGAAGGTGAGAGAGTGACCTCCCTGCTTCCGCTAGTTTCTCAAATGCCAAGGTGTCATATTTGAGTGGCAGTATGCCCAGAACCCCATCACCACAATTTCAAAACGTTTTCATTACCCTCAAAGAAACACTATACTCATTAGAAATCACTTCCTATCTTCCTCCGCCCCTGCATACTGAAGCTACTAATCTACTTTGTTTCTACAGATTTGAAGCCAAAGAAGTTCTTTTTTCATTTGTTGTTTTTTTGAGATGGAGTCTTGCTCTATTGTCCAGGCTGGAATGCAGTGTCATGATTTCAGCTCACTGCAACCTCTGCCTCCTGGGTTCAAGTGATTCTCCTGTCTCAGTTTCCTTAGTAGCTAGGATTACAGGCGTGTGCCATCGTGCCCAGTTAATTTTTGTATTTTTTAGTAGAGATGGGGTTTTGCCATGTTGGTCAGGCTGGTCTGGAACTCCTGACGTCAAATGCTCTGCCTGCCTTGGCCTCCCAAAGTGCTGGGATTATGGGTGTGAGTTATCACACCCAGCTGAGGCCCTTTTCTTCCCTTTACCTGCCTTCATCTCCCTTTTCTTCCCTTCCCTTCCTTTTTTCCTTCCCTTCCCTTCCTTTTTTCCTTCCCTTCCTTTTTTCCTTTTCTTCTCTCTGTCTCTGCATTAACTAATTTTAACTGACTACCTCATTGTCAATAGTTGCATGCACATTGCTGTAAACGTTCTGTCTCTGTGAGTTTGACAACTCAAATATCTCGTGTAACTAAAATCATATAGTATTTGTCGTTTTGTGACTGGCTTATTTCCCTTAGCGAAATGTTTTTAAGGTTCATCCATGTAGCATATATCAGAATTTTCTTTCTTTTAAAGGCTGAATAATATTCGATTGTATGTATATACCACATTTACAAATATATTCATCTGTCAATAGACACTTGTTTTTGGCTAAAGAAAATAATGCTGCTATGAACAAATATTATTTGAAATCCTGCTTTCAGTTATTTGCAGTATATACCCAGAAGTAGAATTGCTGGACTATATGGTAATTCTATCTTTAATATTTTGAGGAACCATTGTACTATTTTCCATGGTTCCAATTTCTCTACATCCTTGCTGACACTTGTTATTTTCTGTTGTTGTTGTTTTTTAATAGTCATCCTAATGGATGTGAAGTGATATCACATTGTGGTATTGATTCACATTTCCCTAATGAGTAGTAATTTTGCATCTTTCTTTTTTTTTTTTTTTTGAGACGGAGTCTCGCTCTGTCGCCCAGGCTGGAGTACAGTGGCCGGACCTCAGCTCACTGCAAGCTCCGCCTCCCGGGCTCACGCCATTCTCCTGCCTCAGCCTCCCGAGTAGCTGGGACTACAGGTGCCCGCCACCTCACCCAGCTAATTTTTTGTATTTTTTCGTAGAGACGGGGTTTCACCGGGTTAGCCAGGATAGTCTCGATCTCCTGACCTTGTGATCCGCCCGTCTCGGCCTCCCAAAGAGCTGGGATTACAGGCTTAAGCCACCGCGCCCGGCTGCATCTTTCAATTTTTCATCTGCTTATTGGACATTTTTGCAGCATCTTTAGAGAAATGCCCATTCAAGTTTTTTGCCCATTTTTAATTTGATTGTTTTTTTTAATTGTTGAGTTGTAAGAGTTCTCTATATATTCTGACTGTTAATCCCTTATTAAATATATGATTTTTGAATATTTTCTCTCATTGCACAGGTTGCCTTTTTATTCTTTTGATATCATCCTTTGACATTATAAATTTTTCTTTTTTTGAGACAGTGTCCTGCTCTGTCACCCAGGCTGGAGTGCAAATGCACAATCTTGGCTAACTGCAATCTCCACCTCCTGGGTTCAAGAGATCCTCCTGCCTCAGCCTCCTGAGTAGCTGGGATTACAAGTGCACATCATCATGCCTGGCTAATTTTTGTATTTTTAGTAAAGATGGGGTTTCTCCATGTTGGCCAGGCTGGTCTGAAACTCCTGACCTCAGGTGATCCTCCCACCTCTGCCTCCCAAAGTGCTGTGATTACAGGTATGACCCACCGTACCTGGTCCCTGATATTGTATATTTTGACTAGTATAATTTGTCTGTTTTTCCTTTTGTTGCTGTGCTTTTGGTGTCATATCCAGGAAAGCATTGCCAAATCCAATGTTATGAAGTTTTACCCTTGTGTTTTCTTCTAGGAATTTTATAGTTTGAGCTCATACTTTTAGGTTGTGGTCCATTTTGAGTTAATTATTGTATGTGGTATAAGGTAATGGTCCAATTTCAACCTTTTGAATGTGGATATCCAGTTTTACCAACATTATTTGTTTGAAAGCAAAGGATATTCTTAAAGAAAAATTTGATGTCTTATTTGAGTTCCATTGAAGCAGAGCCTGAGACAACTTATTTACAGATAGTTTATTTGGGAGGTGATCTCAAAAATAGGATGAGAAAAGAATGAGAGAGAGAACAGCATGCAAAATGATAAAATTTCAGGAAGGTCCACTGTGAAGGTCACTGCCACAGGTGACAGGGGCTTAGTTCTACCAGAATATTTGAGAACTCTCTAGAGTGTGTCTCAAATTGGTCCAGCTAAAGACAAGAAAAATGAGGCACTTACACCCAGTTTCTGTCTCCACTGGTTGACCATTACCCTTGTAGAGTGTTAGTTCTCTGGCACCTCCTGAAGGGTATGTGTGTGTGGTGGGAGGGGTGTGGGTGGTGGAGTGGTCTGCTGTTACTCCAAAGAGGCTCTTATACCTACCTAGAGACCCTGCTGATATGGTTTGAATTTGTGTCCCTGTGCAAATCTCATATGGAATTGCAATACTCCATATTGGAGGAGGGGCCTGGTGGGAGGTGACTGGATCATGGGGACAGATCTCCCCTTGCTGTTCTCAAGATAGTGAGTGAGTTATCATGAGATCTGGTTGTTTAAAAGTGTGTAGCACCTCTCCCTTCACCCTCTTCCTCCTGCCTGGTCATATAAGACAAACCTGCTTCCCCTTCATGTACCACCATAATTGTAAGTTTCCTGAGGCCTCCCCAGCCATGCTTCCTGTACAGCCTGCACAACCGTGAGCCAATTAAACCTCTTTTCTTCATAAATTACCCAGTCTCAGGTAGTTCTTTATAGCAATGCAAGAACAGACTAATATACCTGGCAACAATGCTTCATCTCACAAAGAACTGTTCTCAATAGCTTACACATGAGATGCTGGCCAAGAACTGTGATATGAGCCACTGAAAAGGTATGCTATAATTAGTAACCAAGAAATAAACTTCCTTTGCTTAAACATTAAGTAGAGGGACAGCTGTAGGGCCAGGCCTGTGCATGTGAGCTATTGCATGGGTAAGAAGCCAAACAGTGATATTCATTAGCTGAGCATCTCTGATATATAAAGATATAGGCGGTAGGTAATAAAATGGATCAGACATTGCTTAAGAAGCTATAGTTTAATAGAGAAGGTATGGCAACTGCGCACATCAATCCTCTAAAAGAAATGATCAACTCTGTGCAGGAGATATGCATGGGAGAGGCACTTTCTAGTAACGGGCGACAAAGGCTTCACCAGAGAGGTCAAATACAAACTGGGTCTTAAAAAATGGGATCTATTTATTGATTCGTTCAAAAAATATTTTTATTGATTTCCTTTTGTGTGCCAAGCAAGTCTTGGTGTGGTAAGCCAATCACAAATGATTACTTCCCTCCTTATACTGTGATTGAGACACTCAGACAATGAAGTTATCAAATAAATAAGCAAGATAACGAGGAAACATAATAGAACAATTTCATAGCATACCGAGGTGTGATGGGGTAAGGAAACTACAGAAGGAGGGTCAATAAATTCTCTGAAACATTTAGAGAAAACATTTGAGCTGAGGCCTGAATGGCAATGAGAAGGCATCAACCCTATAAAATCAGAGGAAACTATGCTAGGAAGGATAAGAGAAAATGCAAAGGCCAGAAGCAGGGAAGGGCTGTACACGTTTAAGGAATGGAAATAAGGCCAGTGATTCTGGAGAGTAAGAGCCAGAGATGAGAGAAGAGATACAAAATCAGATAAGATAAATGAACACAGACCAGGACACTTAGGACCCAATAGGCATTAGAAGGTCTTTGGAATTCATCTATGTGCCGGGAAAGTCGCTGAAGAGTTTTAAACAGGAGAGTGACCTAATACGATTTATGTTTTTAAAAGATCATTCTGACTGCTGTGTCAAAAAACAGACCATGCAGGACAAAAGTGTAAGCACCAAGCCCAGTTCGGAGGCTCTTGCAGATATCATCCAGATTGGCCCTGGGGATTGCCTGATCCAGGCTGGTGGCAATAGAAGCCAGATTGGGATTCCATGTTGCAGATAGACTTGAAGTTTGCTTAGGTTATTGCTTTCCTTATAAGACTCTTTCTTGTCTGACATTAACATCCTTTTTCTTTCTTCTTTCTTTCTTTCTCTTTCTTTTCTTTCTTTCTTTCTCTTTCTTTTCTTTCTTTCTCTTTCTTTTTTTTCTTTCTCTTTCTTTTTCTTCTTTCTTTTCTTCTTTCTTTCTTTCTCTTTCTTTCTTTCTTTCTTTCTTTCTTTCTTTCTTTCTTTCTTTCTTTCTTTCTTTCTTTCTTTCTTTCTTTCTCCTCTTCTTCTTCTTCTTTTGTGTGTGTGTGACAGAGTCTCACTCTGTCACCCAGGCTGGAGTGCAGTGGCACAATATCAGCTCACTGCAAACTCCGTTTCCTGAGCTGAAGCGATTCTCATGCCTCAGCCTCCTGAGTAGCTGGGATTACAGGCGCCCAACACCACACCCGGCCAATTTTTGTATTTTAGTAGAGATGAGGTTTCACCATGTCGGCCAGGATGGTCCCAAACTCCTGACCTCAAATGGTCCACCTGCCTCGGCCTCCCAAAGTGCTGGGATTACAGGCATGAGCCACTGTGCATGGTCTAATACCCTTTTTTAGTATCATAGCTGGGAGCGTGGACAGCGGTGTTAATGTCAGATGAGAAAGTGTCTTATAAGGAAATTAAGCTTTTTTTCCCCTCGAATGAAGCTTAAGGTGTCATTGACAATGGTGGACAACTGGCTTTGAAAGAGATAAAGTGAGGCCAGGCGTGGTGGCTCATGCCTGTAATCCCAGCACTTTGGGAGGCCGAAGTAGGCAGATCACTTGAGGTCAGGAGTTTAAGACCAGCCTGGCCAATATGGCAAAACCTCGTCTCCACTAAAAATACAAAAGTTAGCCGGGCATGGTGGCAGGTGCCTGCAGTCCCAGCTGCTCAGGAGGTTGAAGCAGGAGAATTGTTTGAACCCAGGAGGCGGAGGGTACAGTGAGCCAAGACTGCGCCACTGCACTCCAGTCTGGGCGACAGAGCGAGACTCTGTCTCAAAAAGAAAACAAAAGAAGAAAAGAAAAACGATCAAGTGAACTTTGAATACTGTGCAAAGGAAACAGACTTAATTCTGTAGATGATAGTGAGTAGTTGAATATTTTTTTAAACAAAGGGGTGACAGAAACCAAATTCAAAATGGATCAAAATCTAAACGTAAAAGCTCAAACTTGTCATCACTGGGCTAAAAAAGCACATAGATTTAGGAAGGAGAACAATAACAATGTGTGTGTGTGTCTTTAAGCAGGGAGAGTGAGAATAATTTAGACAGCAAAGCCAACAGACTTGTTCTTCAGAAGTTCATTTATTTCTCTGTTTATTGACGTTGCTATGGGGATGCTAAAAGCTAGCCAGGAGGACAGAGAACAGTCGACTGTCTCTGCACTTAATAATCTGATTTTATGTAAGACATTGAGAAAGAATGCAATAACTCAGGCTCTTTGCTTCGAGCATTAAAAGAAACCAGATGAGGCTGAGCTCACATTCTTCTCGGCCACACCAGTCCCCTCCTTAGGTACAGGGTTTCAGGCCCAGCTGTCCTGGCACTACCCAGCCTGACATTTGGAGGAACTCACCCTGCATTTTGCCTCCTCTTTCCCTTTTACTCCCTCAAGCCAGAATATTGCAAACAGCCCGCAAAGTGAAATAAAACCCCAAGGAAATGAAAAAGGAATTCTGCCTATAAAAGGGGCTTTGCAAAGGGAAGCTAGTTCCATTGGTGGATGGAAACTACTCCCTCCCGGAATATTAGTTGATATGGCCCGGAGCGTGGGTCTTGGAGAAGCTGCAGATTTTTATTTAGATTTGGATTTTTCTAATTTCTATCAGGAAGTCAGTGTTTGGAAACTGGTGGTCAAGGTATTTTTTTCCCTAATGAGAAACACATTATTTGTGCTTGTTGTTTAGGATAAAACCATTGAATTTTTCACTTTTCTCAGTGTCAGAGTAAGCTTGTGAAGTCTAACTTGATTTTTTGATGTGATGAGTGAAAAACAAAAAGAGGTCTTTCATTATTCTGAATTCTAAACCCTGGGCATCCTCGATTTTTAATAATATTCTTACTCATTCTTTCCATAAATTTTGAACCTCTTCTATGCACCGGACACTGTAATTGTGCTAAGAATATAGTGATGAGTAAATGACCCCTTCCCTAACTACCACAAAAGAGTGCTAGTAATGATGGCTGGTATTTAAAAATCTTTGCTACATACATGTAATTGTGGTTAAATCTGTTACATGCATTGCCTCACTTAAAACCTCTGGCAATTGGTGAAAGTTAGTATTATCCTAATCTTATAAATGAGGAAGTTGAGGTTTCACTGTCTGGCATGGAGATTGACAGGTTGTTATGGTATTAGGTGTGGTGTGATTTGAGGAACAAGAAGAAAAGCCACTGACATATTGAAATAGCAGAGCCTGAATAGTGTGCTCTTTGGGGTTAACGGTGAAATAAGAATTAAACCACCGGGCACGGTGGCTCACGCCTGTAATCCCAACACTTTGGGAGGCCGAGGTAGGCAGATCACCTGAGGTCAGGAGTTTGAGACCAGCTTGGCCAACATGGTGAAACCCCGTCTCTACTAATAATACAAAAATTAGCTAGGTGTGGCGGTGCACACCTGTAATCCCAGCTACTCGGGAGGCTGAAGCAGGAGAATTGCTTAAACCCGGGAGGCAGAGGTTGTAGTGAGCCAAGATTGTGCCACTGCACTCCAGCCTGGGTGACAGAGCAACACTCCATCTCAAAACAAAAAACAAAAACAAACAAAAAACAACAACAACAAAGAATTAAACCACCATTAGTCCTTAACATCTTAGGCCAAATATCTCTCTAAAATTATTCCCAGCATAGCAGGCAGCAGAGAAGCATTCTCTTTAGGAATTAAGCAGCCCACCCTCAGTTTTCCAGTGTGACCTTTGTTTTAGGTACAGCCCTCTCTCAACAATTGCCAGGAAATTTTGCAGTGGCGGCCGGGCGCGGTGGCTCAAACCTGTAATCTCAGCACTTTGGGAGGCCGAGGCGGGTGGATCACGAGGTCAGCAGATCGAGACCATCCTGGCTAACATGGTGAAACCCCGTCTCTACTAAAAATACAAAAAACTAGCCGGGCGTGGTGGCGGGCGCCTGTAGTCCCAGCTACTCGGAGGCTGAGGCAGGAGAATGGCGTAAAACCCGGGAGGCGGAGCTTGCAGTGAGCTGAGATCCGGCCACTGCACTCCAGCCTGGGTGACACAGCGAGACTCCGTCTCAAAAAAAAAAAAAAAAAAAAAAGAAATTTTGCAGTGGCTGAGTCTTATTTTACCACTTCTCTACAGTTTCCATGATTGCATTCCCTTAGGGGTCATTAGGGTATTGCCAAGGTCCTTGCTGATATTGATTTACTTTACTTTATTTGATATGCACAAAGTTTTCTTTTCCCCAAGCATTAGAAGTTTTCAAGGATTTTGCCAAGTATGTTTAATTGAACTTCGCAGCCTTGACAACCATAATTTTAGAGAATAAGAGCTCCCTTCCCCCAATCTGACCTCATAAAATCACCTTATCCACAGCACATGCTAAAATTGGATTCTGAATCAATACTATGTATGTGTATATATATATACACACACACATATATACACTTGTATGTATACAACACTATATATGTGTGTGTATATATATACACACACACACTTAAAATCTGAAAAAAAAAATTCTAAGAAGCAAAGACTAATTAATTTATTCAACTATAGTCCAAAATATTTTTAAAGGTAAACTAAGCAAATACATTCAACTTCATCCACTCTGGATTAATTTTCCAATAGTAAGGAAAAATACTACTCATCATAATAAAACTTCTACTTCACCATCTTTTGTTACAATCTAGCATGCAGGGCTTTTATTTATTTATTTTATTTATTTGTTTGTTTGTTTGTTTTATTTTTTGAGACGGAGTTTCACTCTTGTTGCCCAGGCGGGAGCGCAATGGCACAATCTCGACTCACCGCAATCTCTGCCTCCCAGGTTCAAGCGATTCTCCTGTTTCAGCCTCTGGAGTAGCTGAGATTACAGGCACCTGCCACCACGCCTGGCTAATTTTGTATTTTTAGTAGAGACGAGTTTCTCCATGTTAGTCAGACTGGTCTCGAATTCCTGACCTCAGGTAATCTGCTCACCTCAGCTTCCCATAGTGCTGGGATTACAGGTGTGAGCCACTACGCCCAGCCCATGAAGGGCCTTAAGATGAACATCTTGAAAAATACATGCATGGTAAGAAGCGAAATGCCCAGTATTAACAAGAGTTGAAAGGAATAGGGGCCGGGCGCGGTGGCTGACGCCTGTAATCCCAGCATTTTGGGAGACCAAGGCGGGCGGATCACGAGGTCAGGAGATTGAGACTATCTTGGCTAACACGGTGAAACCCTGTCTCTACTAAAAAATACAAAAAATTAGCCGCGCGAGGTGGCGGGCGCCTGCAGTCCCAGCTACTCGGGAGGCTGAGGCAGGAGAATGGCGTAAATCCGGAAGGCGGAGCTTGCAGTGAGCTGAGATCCGGCCACTGCACTCCAGCCTGGGGAACAGAGCGAGACTCTATCTCAAAAAAAAAAAAAAGAAAGAAAGAAAGAAAGAAAGGAATATATTGATATTTTTAAGATGCTCATTTTAGAGTTCTTTCTTGGGTAAGTTCAAGAGCAAGACGTTGGGAAGTTTCTGAGCAGTTTGCATAACACCAGCTGCAGGACACACTTGTTGAAGTCCCGGGTGGTGTCCACTGGCTTAGTGAAGAGCAAGTTATGGCAAAGTGGCTTCCTTCAGGGGTATTAGTAAGTCTCAACTTAAATATTGTATCTCTTTCTTAGGGAGTATTTAACTAACACTTTAGAATGGGCTATATCCCCTGGTATGTCTACATTCTCAGCCTATAACTTTGATTCATAGCATTTGTCACAAATTTAATTTAAGCAAATATTTGTGTAATAATTTGTCTGATGAACTCCTTTGTCACTAGAACATAAGGTCAATGAGTTGATTTTTTTTCACTTTTGGAAGAAATACAAATGTTTTTAGCTCAATGCTAAACATATATGAGGATCTCACTTAGTTTTTGTTGAATGAATCAAAGTAAGGGAAAATAATTTACCTGAAATGATGAACAAAAACAATAAAAAGTTTAATTTCATTAGAAGTGAACCTAGTTGTTTCCAAAAATTTTATATTGAAAAAATGGCCCTTTTTTTGAGACGGAGTCTCGCGCTGTGGCCCAGGCTGGAGTGCAGTGGTGCGATCTCTGTTCACTGCAAGCTCTGCCTCCCAAGTTCACGTCATTCTCCTTCCTCAGCCTCCTGAGTAGCTGAGATTACAGGCACCCGCCACCATGCCTGGCTAATTTTTTTCGTTTTTTTTGTATTTTTAGTAGAGACAGGGTTTCACCGTGTTAGCCAGGACGGTCTCGATCTCCTGACCTCGTGATCCACCCACCTCGGCCTCCCAAAGTGCTGGGATTACAGGCGTAAGCCACCGTGCCCGGTCAAAAAATGGCCCTTTTAATTACTGCTTGTTGAAAAAATATGCAATGAGCTACAAGCCCCCCCGCCATGAATTCTGTCATGCCTTTATAAGACCTTGCATTTTGTCATAAATCCATTTACGTATCCTTGGAAAATAACAGGAAGTTTTTGTATGTGACACATGGTTTATTCCATCTGCAGACAATGCCACAGACAAGCACACACACACTTGGTGTTCTGTTCCACAGTTCTTTGGATACCAGATGACTGTCACTCATAGTTTGGAAACTACTAAGCTAATACCCCAAATTGCACCCTATTCTAACATTCTGAGATTTATTCAGTATTTGGCAACAAGGTGAATAAGAAAACCTGATATTTAATAATTAGCACAAAACACCTCTAAAATCTCAAGAATGTCTTTTAGCCGTCAGCATTGTATAATAAGTTGGTAGTGCTAAGCTCCTGGGGCTTCTTTAATATAACATAGGTATCTGGCAAGGAAGTTTCTACCTCTGTCTTCTCCTGTTGTCTAATCTCTTATTGTTACTTCCCAACAGATGCCAATGGGACAGAGAGCCTGTATGACACAATCCAAAAACATCAGCATCTCAAGGCACAGACTAACTCAGAGAAGGGTTTAGAATGGATCTAGAGGGAAAATGTTGAACAACCAGCACAACAAGGAATCTTACCTTTGCACACTTGACGGTTTTTATTTTTTTATTTTATTTATTTTTTTTTTTGAGACGGAGTCTCGCTCTGTAGCCCAGGCTGGAGTGCAGTGGCCGGATCTCAGCTCACTGCAAGCTCCGCCTCCCGGGTTCATGCCATTCTCCGGCCTCAGCCTCCCGAGTAGCTGGGACTACAGGCGCCCGCCATCTCGCCCGGCTATTTTTTGTATTTCTTAGTAGAGACGGGGTTTCACTGTGTTCGCCAGGATGGTCTCGATCTCCTGACCTCGTGATCCGCCCATCTCGGCCTCCCAAAGTGCTGGGATTACAGGCTTGAGCCACCGCGCCCGGCCCACTTGACGGTTTTTAAAGCACTCAGAAAATCTTCAAGGCTGCAGATTGAGAAACTGACAACGGACGAAATAGAGGAGAAGAACAGTTAAGTGACTTGCCCAAGGTTTAACAGGTAGTAGGAGGTATTAATAGAAGCGGACCTTTTCTTAAGCAATCTGAACTTTGTCTAGTGTCTTTGTTGTGTGTATCCTTCTGACTTTTGCCCTCCCTCCCCAAACACAAGAATGTTCTTGTAGATAGAAATCTTTTGGTGCTATGGCTGAGCAGTGTGGGTGGTTTGTGTTCTGTTTCTTTTCTGTTTATTTGGGGATTTTGCCTCTGTTTATAAAATATTATCTCTCGGTGTCTATAGTATTTTGTTGTTGTTGTTAAAGTGCCCAGAATCTTTCAGACTTTGGTGTAGCTGAGTTGTGGCCAATACGACTCCTGATTATTCACACTGTGGGAGAAAAGAGTAGGCTTTTGTAAACTTATGGAGGACTGCCCCCTGGGGGCCAGAAGAATGAGCCCCTTCCTGGAAGTGAGTAGATTGGGTGTAGGAGGCTGATAAACACTGTGAGCCCGATGTGCCCATTAATATCCAAGAAAATCTCAGTAGTGGCATTCTATTGGGATCACTCATGCCAATTTCCAGATTTCTTTTTTTTTTTTTTTTTTTTTTTTTTTTTTTGGGGGGTTTTGTTTTTTTCCCCTTTTTTTTTTTTTTTTTTTTTGAGACAGGGTCTCACTCTGTCACCCAGACAGAGTGCAATGTTGTGACCTCGGCTCACTGCAACCTCCATCTCCAGGGTTNTTTTTTTTTTTTGAGACGGAGTCTGGCTCTGTCGCCCAGGCTGGAGTGCTGTGGCCGGATCTCAGCTCACTGCAAGCTCCGCCTCCCGGGTTTACGCCATTCTCCTGCCTCAGCCTTCGGAGTAGCTGGGACTACAGGAGCCCGCCACCTCGCCCGGCTAGTTTTTTGTATTTTTTTAGTAGAGACGGGGTTTCACCGTGTTAGCCAGGATGGTCTCGATCTCCCGACCTCGTGATCCGCCCGTCTCGGCCTCCCAAAGTGCTGGGATTACAAGCTTGAGCCACCGCGCCCGGCCAGACCTATTTTATATATATAATTTATTGGAACAATTTGGGAAGCCGAGGCTGGTGCATCGCTTGAGTCTAGGAGTTTGAGACTAACCGGGGCAACATGGCAAAACCTGGTCTCTAAAAAAATACAAAAATTAGCCAGGCGTGGTGGTGCGCATCTGTGGTCCCAGCTACCCGGGAGGCTGAGGTAGGAGGATTGATTGAGACTTTGAGGTTGTGGCTGCAGTGAGCCATGATTGTGCCACTGTAGTCTAGCCTGGGCGACAGAGTGAGATCCCGTCTCAAAAAATATATATCTTAAAATAGAATTATTCTGTACCCACTGTTCTCTGGTTTGCTTTTTATCCTCTGTAGTGTCTTAATGGCATAGATTTTTTCCAAGTTCACACAGAGCTTCTCTCAGCTATTTCATAGCCAGAGTAAAGCTGTGGCTAGAGAGGCATGCCCTCTAGCTGGAGAAGGCAGTATGGTGGAATGCCAGCTTCTCAAACCAAAACGTGCTTATGAACTACCTGAGGGCTTGCTTAAAATGCAGATTCTGATTCAAGAGGTCTAGGGTAGGACTTAAGATGCTGTATTCCTGCTGTGCTCTCTGAGGATGTGGATGCTGTTGGTCTGCGGTCCACACTTTGAGAAATACACATGTGACAGATGTGGTGGAAAGAACTCCAATCCAGGAATCAAAACATGTCTTTACATTTTGGCCTTGGAACTTGGGGTAAGTTTCTAAACCTCTTAACCTTAGTTGTCTTATATATAGAAAAAGGAATCATGAACATCTGAAAATGCTAAGCTCAAAATATGGGTTTATTAAGGTATAGTTGAACTGAAATTCAGTCATGAGAGAAAAACTAGTTGAGGAAAGAAGAATTCTATCTCATAACCCCTATTCTCCCCTGTCATTCCAGCAAAAGAATAAAATCTGACATCAGAACAGGAAAGAAATCTCACTAAATAGATTATTTGCTAAAGAAATCCAAGGGACTGAATTTAGACAGGTAAATTGATCTATTTTGCCTTTTCAAAGCATTAAATAAAAAAAGAACTATAATCCTAATGGACAGGATCCCCTAGCTGTCTCTGTCCGCTCTGCAGCAGCTTGAAGGCTGATTCGTTTCTTTTACAAATACATGAACATCTCAAGTATATGTCCAAACATTAAGAAATCTACTTTTCTTATTTCTGTTATTTTTCAATTTTTTTTTTTTTTTTTGCTGTCTAAGTGCCAGACACAAACTGTCTGTCTCTCTCCGAATCCTCCTTTCCATGGCCTCCCCATCTTGCTGGCTTCAACTTCTTTTTTTTTTTTTTTTTTTTTTGAGACGGAGTCTCGCTCTGTCACCCAGGCTGGAGTGCAGTGGCCGGATCTCAGCTCACTGCAAGCTCCGCCTCCCGGGTTCAACGCCATTCTCCTGCCTCAGCCTCCCGAGTAGCTGGGACTACAGGCGCCTGCCACCTCGCCCGGCTAAGTTTTTTGTATTTTTAGTAGAGACGGGGTTTCACTGTGTTAGCCAGGATGGTCTCGATCTCCTGACCTCGTGATCCGCCCGTCTCGGCCTCCCAAAGTGCTGGGAGGCTTCAACTTCTTTTCCCTCCTAGATAACAGTATTCCCCTCTGGATCCCTCCACATTCCTTCCCTTTCTCAGTTCTTGGCTTCTCAGTTCATGTCTTCATATGCATTTCCCTGCTCAACAAAAAGGCTCCTTTCCAGGAGTCCGGTGGGACTTTGCTTTTTCCCTGACTTATTATTATTATTATTTGATTTTTTAAAATACTGCGGTTCAAATGCAGAAGAGCATAAGAATTAGACTTGCATTAGACTTGTTTCTCTTTTCAGCTAGGGAAGTTGCCAGCTACATCATCTTGTAATTCCCAACTTCTTTTCTCACAAAGATAGACTCTTAATCACTCAGCTTGATTTCTCTTTCAAAGGTAGGAACAGAGGGAACCATGAGAGAAAGGACTGATAGAAAGGACTCGCTCACTGCCTGAGGAGCCACCTGAGGCAAGGATAGTTAGTCTAGTTCTGTCAGAGGGTGTAGATGCTGGGTTGAGCCAGTATGATGCTTCCCTGTGTTCCAGGAAGTTCTTTGTCTAAAAACTGAAAGAACTGATTTTTAAGGGCTGTTTGATTCTGGACTCCTGTGATTAAGTTCTGAAGGCCTCACACTGAGACCAAAATTCCCCAATTACGTTCTCTTGAAAAACCACCCTGGGTGGGCTTAGCTTGAGGGTAGAGAGTTGTGACTACGCAAAAAAAAAAAAAAAAAAAAGAAGAAGAAAAGAAAAAGTAAAAAGAAAAGAATATAGTTTACTTTATTGCCCAAATCAGGCCAACGTAAAATTTCTGAGATTTACATGTCTAGATATTTAATGAGCATTTGCTGGTATTCCTTTACTGGTATTTTTTGGTAGTTGTGTGTAATTCACTTTGTTGCAATTTCCTTGTTGATTCCCATGGGGCCTCCAATAGTCTACGGCTTGTTAGGGTGAGGGCAGCAAATCCTTCTCTGCATACCCACAGCAATAGAGTACGGGAGAGCAGGGAGGGTTTCTTTGTTGTGATCTAGTCACCTTTTTCTCAGATTCCTGATTTTATGTAATAATTGTGTATGCGTGTGTGTGTGTGTGTTGGAGACGTATGGTTTAGTGTTAATTTAAATTAATATGAGATTACCCAAATACTTTTTAGAATAATTTGAGTATACTTTATTTATTTTTATTTTTTAAGATGGTGTCTCGCTTTGTCACCCACGCTGGAGTGCAGTGGCACGATCTTGGCTCACTACAGCCTCCACCTCCCGGGTTCAAGAGATTCTCTTGCTTCAGCCTCCCCAGTAGCTGAGATTACAGGCATGTGCCAATATACCTGGCTATTTTTTTTTTTTTTTTTGTATTTTTAGTAGAGACAGGGTTTCACCATGTTGGTCAGGCTGGTCTCGAACTGCTCACCTCAAATGATCTGCCCACCTCTGCTTCCCAAACTGCTGGGATTACAGGCGTGAGCCACTGTGCCTGGACGTTACTTTTGTTTTGAGACAGGATCTTGCTGTGTCACCCAGGCTGAAGTGCAGTGGTATGATCATGGCTCACTGCAGCCTCAAGCTCCTAGGCTCAAGTGATCCTCTCACCTCAGCCTCCCAAGTAGATGGGATCACAGGTGGATGTCCTCATGTCTGCCTAATTTATTTTATTTTATTTTTTGTAGAGATGGGGTCTCCCGCTGTTGCCCAGCCTGGACTCAAACTCCTTGGCTAAAGTGATCCTCCCACTCGGGCCTCCCAAAGTGCTGAGATTACAGGCATGAGCCACTGTGCCTGGCCTAGTCCTGAGATTTCTCTGCCAAGTTCTTTCTGCTGGAGGCCAGGAAAGTATGTTTATGCCTCTATAAGTTAGAGTGTCAGGCATCCAGGTGCAACAGAGATAGTTGTCATGTTTGATACAGGGTCAGTAGCAACTACTATACTGGATCTTAAGCAATACATGCTCCTGGTTTTTTTATTTTATTTTATTTTTTTTAATGTGGCATATGGCTAAAGCAGGGAGAAGGAGAGTTTAAGGCTCTTGGGTAAGAGCGGAGATGGGAAGAGAGTAATGCATCATCCATGGCTTGATAGTGAAGATTCTGGCTTCCAAAGATGAACAAAGTTTTTCCACTTCCACAGCCCTTAGGCACAGTAAGTCATTTAATCTTCATAAAACTTGGGGCTGTATTTTCTTCACTTTTTCGGCTGAGAAAAACAAGTCTCAGAGAAGTAATAACAACTTGATCAAGGGCATATAATGTGAGCAAAGAAGAGCTAAGCCTCAAACCTCAATCTAATAACAGCAGAAGTCCTGTTCCTTACTGCTGCACACTTGTGCCTTTCCAAAATACATCACTCACCCCCACTCCCAACTACGGAGAGTAACAGGATGGGAATGTTACTAAGATCTGCAGTTCTGATCATTACTCCTACATGGTTAGCAGTCCTCTCCATCCTGCTTTTCAAAATGTATTTATTTATTGGAGATGAAGGGAAGATTCTGTTTGTCTGCCAACTTTTTTGTTCTCTAAAATTGATAGATCTTGGGATTTCAGTTCAAACTTCAGAGTGGGGAAATGTGAGCCCAATGAACCATGCCATGGCCATATCAGGGCAGGTTTTTTTTTTTCTTTCTTTTTTTTCCCCCTTAGCCAAGCAGAAGCTGAATGATCAGCCTCTTGGCAACCTCATCGTATCTATTATGTTCTGATCATTATTTAAACAAATGGTATTCACTGGGGTCCAAGTCAGAGGAACCGGACACAGAGAAGGCTTTCTATCAGTCAGCTGAACTGCTCTTCCCCTTTCACAGGTCTTTTGTGCTTCGTCAGGATCCTTCAAGTGTGGGACAGCTCACAAAGGAAAGAGATGGACACAGCCTTTGTCTGGAAAGGGACATTCAGTCAGCCCCCTTTCCCCCTGGAGATGTCTTGATCCTTTTGGGTATTTTTTTTTTTTTTGTCTCTATTCAAATCAAGAAGTGCTAATAAAATACCCAACACAGTGTTAAGGCACTGTGGCAGGAGGAGTAGAGTGATGTGCAGGATTTATACATGCCCAAGTATGATAAAGCACCAAGAAGGGACAGACAAGAGTAGGCTTTAGGACATACACAGCTGAGAAGGAATAGTTGTGGAAAGATGCTGGCTCTGCAGACAGTGTGCCTCGGTTCCAGTGACTATTCGAGTGATCTCGAAAAACACCTTAATCTAGCAAGACTTAGATCTTTTATCTGCAAGGGGGGATAATAATCATAGTTATTTTATAGCTTTGACTTGTGGATTAAATGAAAGATTGCATGCATTGTGCTTATTGGCACACTTTAGAACTTTTATTAAATTTTCACTTTTATAATTATAGTTGAGAGTGGATTTATAGGGGGAGGTGACTTTGGGTCTTGAAAAGGAGAAAAATCACAGAATGTGTTAGACCCAACTCCAGGGAGTCATGGCTTTGGAGAATAAAAAATAAAAAATCTACAATTTATCTTTTTTTTCACTTTAGGGTACAAAGTTAGTAAAAAAAGAAAAAAAATTCGCCAGTCTGAAATGTCTCAAGTAAGCTATCCTGGTTAGCATATTGAGGCTTGAACATAATTTCCCAAACCACAGAGATCCACAGGCAATAGTCTAGGAATTTTTTATTTTAAGTTGCCTCTCTAAACCCTGTAAAAAGAGTTTTTTGGTCAAATACATTTGAAAAACTCAGCATATATGGAGATTCATAATGACCATTTGGATAAAGGTACTGAGCAGGCCTCTATGAAAATAGCATAATCCAGTGTTAATCAAATAAATGTGAACATAACACATTTTTCTGTCATTGTTTCTGCTGCTGCCGCTGTTTGAAGCACAGAAAGGTACACATGTCAATATCCTGAAGAACACAGGTCCATGGATAGGATTGACTCTAAGCTGACTCACCCAGCTGTCTGCTGTCAGCTCTAGTAGTGTTTGCATGCTGGGTGTCTAGTCATCAAAGAATGTTCTTCGCGTCAATTATGGTGACACCAGGCATTGTTCTAAAATAGCGACTCTAAAGAGAAGTAATACTGTAGACCAGGAGCTTAGCAGTTTTATCTGGCAGAACTAAGGTTGACTTATCTCGGGGGAAGCACTTTATCATGATACCGGGAACTTGCAGCAAAGTTTTGATTGGCCTTCAATTAGCTGAGTTTCCAGGATGCCTTTGTTATCAACTTGCTTCTGAAAACTTATTAAAAACTTCATTCCATCTTTCTTTCCTCTCAAAGTGCACAGAGTATATGAAAGGCAGAGCATTGGTAGGACCAAGAGGGTAGAGGTATATGAAATAGACATTGGAAAAGAATGTGAGGGAAGGGAGAAAGAGAGGGAAAGAGAATGGTGACGCTGTGGTCTCTCAATTTGAATCTACATAATATGCAATATATAGATTAAAACATTACCCTTACCTGTATCTATACATATAGTCTGTGTTTGTCTTTTTTTTTTTTTTTTCTGAGATGGAGTTTCACTCTTGTTGCCCGGGGTGGAATGCAATGGCATGATCTCGGCTCACTGCAACCTCTGCCTCCTGGGTTCAAGTAATTCTCCTGCCTCAGCCTCCCGAGTAGCTGGCATTACAGGTGCCCACCACCATGCCCAGCTGATTTTTGTATTTTTAGTACAGACAGGGTTTCACCATGTTGGCCAGGTTGGTCTCAAACTACTGACCTCAGGTGATCCACCTGCCTTGGCCTCCCAAAGTGCTGGGATTACAGGCATGAGCCACTGCGCCCAGCCAATAGTCTGTTTTTTGGAGGTTGGAAAAACACTATACATAACCGATAACATTTCCAATTTTCTTTTATGTATTTGCAGCTATATATGTGTAAATTTTGCCTAAATTTGGGTATGCCTAAGCTTCTGTGAATTCCCTCATCTCTCACAGTTTGTGGCACTGTGTGATAAGATCTTCCGAATGCCTAACTTTTTGGCTTGAGCCCACCCCCTCTGTCTATTGCACTGTGTCTTTGGAAAATCTCTTTACCCTTAGTATTTGTCTCTGTAAACTGAGAATAATATCTCCGTTTCTGTTTTTTCCTTTTTCTTTTCTTTTTTCTTTTTCTTTTTTTTTTTTTTTTTGAGACGGAGTCTCGCTGTGCTCCCAGGCTGGAGTGCAGTGGCGTGATCTCGGCTCACTGCAAGCTCCGCCTCCCGGGTTCATGCCATTCTCCCACCTCAGCCTCCCAAGTAGCTGAGACTACAGGCGCCCGCCACCACGCCCGGCTAGTTTTTTGTATTTTTAGTAGAGACGGGGTTTCACCATGTTAGCCAGGATAGTCTCGATCTCCTGACCTCGTGATCCACTCGCCTCGGCCTCCCAAAGTGCTGGGATTACAGGCTTGAGCCACCGCGCCCGGCCTCTTTTTTTTTTTAAGATGGAGTTTCGTTCTTGTTGCCCAGGCTGGGGTGCAACGGCACAATCTCAGCTCACCACAACCTCCACCTCCCAGGTTCAAGCAATTCTCCTGCCTCAGCCTCCTGAGTAGCTGGGATTGCAGGCATGCGCCACCAGGCCCGGTTAATTTTGTATTGTTAATAGAGACAGGGTTTCTCCATGTTGGTCAAGCTGGTCTCGAACTACTTACCTCAGGTGATCCGCCCACCTCAGCCTCCCAAAGTTCTAGAATAACAGGCATAAGCCACCTCGCCTGGCCCTGTTTCTGGGTTTTTATGAAGTAAATAGTATAATGAAGTCATTCTCCAATACTTATCATATATATATGTGTGCGTGTGTGTGTATGTAAGTGTGTGTGTATGTGTGTGTATCTGTATACTGGACTATGCCCATAACAAAGTTTTTATGAGCCTGTAGTAAAATAAGAAAAATAAGATCAGTGTGATGAGTGTTAAGTTTTACACAGTTAAAAAAATGGATCACAGCACTTTTGGAGGCCGAGGTGGGTGGATCACGAGGTCAAGAGATCGAGACCATCCTGTTCAACCAACATGGTGAAACCGTGTCTCTACTAAAAATCCAAAAATTAGCTGGGCAGAGTGGCGCACGCTTGTAGTCCCAGCTACTTGGGAGGCTAAGGTAGGAGACTCGCTTGAACCTGGGAGGTGGAGGTTGCAGTGAGCCAAGATTGCGCCACTGCACTCCAGCCCAGGTGACAGTGCGAGACTCTGTCTCAAAAAAAAAAAAAAAAAAAAAGGGAGGGGAGTGGATTTTTTTTCTATTCTTTTTGTTAAAAAATGTGTACTTTATAAATACCTCTTTGAGTTTTTTCCCTAATTTTTCCCGCTATTTTACTAGTAAGTGAAACCACATAATCCCAGAACCAGTGAGCTGATGGTACAGAAATACCGGGCCCCACACAGATGTGAGTCCGTGTTCTTGTGAATTTTGCTATCTTTTTGAAGTAATCCTTCTTTTGATGTTAGTGGCATGTTGGTTTGCAATTGTTTGTCTAGCAACAAAGATAGAGAGCCCTCTTCAGTTGTAACTATTTTTGGTGCCAGTTCCTCTTAAAAACAGTGTTTTTGAATGGCTGCCTTATAAATGCCATTGGTGCCTGTGGAACCAAGCAAGGTGAATTGCCCAAGGGTGAGGACCTCCTGGCTGGGGCCTCATTAGCACTGAGCTCCTGCAGATGGCAACAGCCAGTAGTACTGGTAGACAGCCACGGAATTTTCTTATCCAGACGTCTCTGACCACATCACAAAGCCAAGTACTACTGCTCTCCTGTGAGTCACTGGCATTTTCTGTCTCTTCTTTCCCCTATTCATGTTAACGGTTACAGATTCATTTCTTAATTCATTTGACAGGCATTCACTGAGGTTCATTGTTTGTTAGGCATCATGCTGAGTACTTTAAATACTTTATTATCTCATTTAACTGACACAACAGTTTAGCGAAGCAGGCATTATTTTCATCCCTAATTTTCACAAACGAGGGTCTAAGACTTGCATGGCGATCTGATTTGCAAGTGCCATTTTTCAAGCGAGTCACCTAGCTAGGTTCACATCCAGGTGTCTCATTTTCCAAAGGTCACAGTATTGATTATGGAAATACAAGTCCTTTAGCAGAGCCAGGAAGCCTCATGGTGGAAACGTTAAGAACAGGGACCTTGGAACTATAAAGACCTCAGTTATTATTGCTGATGTTTTTAGTTTGTTTGGAAAATCAGGATAATAATTGTGCCTAATTTTATGGTGGTTGTCACGATTCAATTATATAATGTATACAAAGTCCCAGAAACATACTAAGTTTTTTTCTTGTGAAGGGGTGTCTGTCAGTAACAATGTTAACGATAGTAATTGGACTGTGCTGTGGGCTCTATGAGACTCTTTGCAGAAGATGAGAAAATGAATCACAATGTGAAGTAAAGCAGGATGTTGAGGAGGAGCGTTCAGAGTTGGGTGGAAGGCTTGATGGGCTGTAATGAGAGGCATGAAGGTATCTGGGCTCCAGTGTGGGAAGGGCTTCCTTGTTGAGTCCGTCTGGCCTGCTGGGCCTGGGCAATCTTAGTGATGCAGGGTCCTAGCATGTGTCTGGCTGCCAAGTACATAGAGATTTATACTTTTACACCTGCCGGGTAGGGATATGACCAAGTGAAGAACAAGGTTCATGCAGCCGAGACCCCGACAAATGAGTTGTACCAATGAGAAGCTGGGCTTGGCCTTCAAGGTGAAGCCCTCTACCCTGACCCTGCCTGTGTGGCTCTTGTTGAGTAGTAGAGTCAGTCTTTGATGACCTTGGCCTAAAACTCTTCTTCATAACAGTCCAGAAACTGAAAAATTGGGATCCTCTGGCAGCTGCTGGCATGTTCTGAACCATGAAGTTTCCATTTACTTCATGGCTGGAAACCAGCTGCCCCGTGGAGTGAAAGATGAGGGGGTTCTCTATGTGTAAGAACCTGAAAGGAGAAAATTACTGTGGAAAGAAATGAAGTGATAACATAGCCTATCTGCCAGACTGGGGGATCTTAGCCATGATTTAGATAGCTCCAGAGACTAAAATCCAGCATTATGATGAATATTTAGAAGCTGGCAAAATTTAGAGAGTGTGTCATGTTTATTTATCATTTATTTACATACATTTTCAATGTAGACAAGATGTCTAAGGAATTACAACTTCTCCAGAAGATGATTTATTTCTCTTGTTTTTGTTTGTTTGTTTGTTTGTTTGTTTTGAGATGGAGTCTCGCTCTGTCACCCAGACTGGAGTGCAGTGGCACAATTCCTCTTGGTTTTTATCTTGGGTGCTTATGTCTGAGAAGTCTGAGCAGCAATGGGCTTAATGTGAGTGAATTTTTTTGTCGTTCTTGTTCATCTATACATATACATATCCCCACTACCCTTTATAGTTACACTCATCCCTTCCCTCCAGTCTCCATAACCCCTGGCAACCACCAATTTGTTTCCCATCTCCATAATTTTTGTCATTTTGAGAACATTATTGTCAATGAAATCATACTGCTGGTGATTTTTTGAGATTGGACCTTTTCACTCAGCGTAATGCCTTTGAGATCCAACCAAGCTGTATGTATCAGCAGTTAACTGTTTTTTGTTTATTTGTTTTTTGAGACTGGGTTTCATATTTGTTGCTCAGGCTGGAGTGCAATGGCGCCATCTCGATTCACTGCAAGCTCCGGCTCCTGGGTTCAAATGATTCTCCTGCCTCAGCCTCCCAAGTAGCCGGGATTACAGGTGCACACCACCACACAGGGCTAATTTTTTTTTTTTTGTATTTTTAGTAGAAACAGGGTTTCACCATGTTGGCCAGGTTGGTCTTGAACTCTTGACCTCATGTGATTCACCTGCCTCTGCCTCCCAAAGTGCTAGGATTATAGGCATGAGCCACCGCCCGGCCAGTTCACTGTTTTTTATTGCCAAATAATGTTCTATGGTATAGACCACTTAGTTTAAGCATTCATCTCTTGAACAGACATTTTTGTTGTTTCCATTTTTGGAAATTACAAATAAAGCTCTTATGACCAATTATGTACAAAATTTGTTTGGATGTAAGTTTTTATTCTCTAGGATAAATGCCCAGGAGTGTGGGTGCTTGGTTGTATGGTAAGTGTATTTTCTTTTAAGAACATAAGACCACATGTTTCATGATTTCCTTTATATAAAACCTTTCCTTTTGGTCAGGCATGGTATGTTCCTGCCTGTAGTCCCAGCACTTTAGGAGGCCAAGGTGGGAGGATCACTTGAGCCCAGGAGTTTAAGACCAGCCAGGGAAATATAGTGAGACCTCGTTCCTACAAAACATAAAGAAAAAACATTAGCTGAGTGTGGTGGCAAGAACCAGTAGTCCCCGCTACTCAGGAGGCTGCGATGGGAGGATTACTTGAGCTACACAGGTCAAGGCTGCAGTGAGCTATGTGCACACCACTGTGCTCCAGCCTGGGCAACAGGGCCAGACCATGTCTCAAAAATAAATAAATAAAAATTTCCTTCTAAGAGAGTATCATACTGTTTTCCAGGAGGCATATCATTTTGCATTGCTACCAGCAATGTATAAAAGACCCAGTTTCTCCAAATCCTCATTAGCATTTGGTATTGTCAGTATTTTTTATGTAGTGATGTCTTAATTATAGTTTTTTGTTTTTGTTTTTGTTTTGTTTGTTTGTTTGTTTGTTTTTGTTTGAAACGCAGTTTTGCTCTTGTTGCCCAGGCTGGAATGCAATGGCGTGACTTTGGTTCACTGCTGGCTCTGCCTCCCAGGTTCAAGCGATTCTCCTGCCTTAGCCTCCCCAGTACCTGATATTACAGGCACCTGCCACCCATGCCCAGTCTTTTTTTTTTTTTTTTTTGTATTTTGTGTAGAGGCGGCAGTTTCACCACGTTGGCCAGGCTGGTCTCAAACTCCTACCTCGTGTTCCTCCCACCTTGGCCTCCTAAAGTGCTGGTATTACAGGCATGAGCCATCACACCTGGCCCAAGAGTTCTTTATGTATTTTAGATACGCGTTTCTTATCAGATATATGGTTTTCCAAATTTTCTCCTAATGTGTGGGTTGCCTTTTCACTTTCTTGGTAGTGTTCTTTGAAGCACAAAAGATCTTAATTTTAATGCTGTCTAGTTTATCTATTTTTTTCTTTTGTGGCTTTTGCTTTTGGTGTCATATGTAAGAAACTGTTGCCTTATCCACAATCATGAAGATTTAGGCCCTCTTTCTAAGATTTTTATAGTTTTAACTTTTACATTTAGGTCTGTGATACATGGTGAGTTGATTTTTGTATAGAATGTAAAGTAGATGTCCACATTCATTCTTTTATATGTAGGTACCCATTGTCCCAGCAGCATTTGTTGAAAAGACTCTTTTCTACCCGTTTGATTGTCGTGGCACTTTTGTCAACAGTCAATTGACTGTATGCTATATTTTTTATAGTTGCTTTTTCCTATCTCACATTTCTGGTTCCAGAGAACCGAATAAATGAACCTTCCAAAGGATTAGCTAAAGCTTGATCTAAAGCTCCAGGGGCAATGGCTTTCAACACTGCGAAGAGTTACTTGTTCTTTACCATAAGTGAGATCCAGACACTTTTTAGAGAGCAACTTTGGATTTGGAAGAGAAATACATAGAATCCATTGGCTTTTATAGTTGGAGGGGAGAAGGGGACTAGGAGGAAAAGGTAGAGAATATATGACAATCCTAAAGGTTAATTTTTCTTCTTTGCAGTTATATTTTTAATTACTCTTGGGCTTTGTTTGTTGGTTTGGCCTTCCTCTATTCTCCAGAGAGTATACTATAGCCTCACATTAGACAAACACAGGCTCAAATTCTAGATCTTCTAACCTGATTTTTCAGTCTTCAGTTTCTTCTTTTGCAAAATCAGGATAATCATAATGTATACCTCAAAGGATTATTATGAATTTTAAATAATAAAAATAAATCACTTGGCATAGTGCCATGATATATTAAAAATATTAGCTATTATTATTTTTCCTATCCAGGACCAAAAGTATATGTTGTGTGGTCCATTCCTTTAGTTCTTGTTGCATGAAATGAAATAAACTGCTAATCTGATTTTTTAAAAATCCTTACTAATCTCTTAGTAGGTTTGAAATATTTTTCTTTTGTGGGAGTAGGGAAGATTTCAATTCCTTTTAAGCTTTAATTTCCTGAGTGTGTTACAAACTGCATTGAATTACATTTGACATATGGAGGTTCTAAAGCCATGTCAGACTTCTATTAACATATGATAATAGAAATACCAAAAATCCAGCAATCTGTGAGATCCCATGGCCCTTCCACTTCCTCCCCATGGCTGTAGGCATGCCACCCACGTTCTGTGAGCTTCACTTTCACCACTTCTAAAATGGGGGTAAAATATCAGCCTGGACTGTTGTTCAGATTGCTATGACACTCAAAGGAGGTAAAAACTGTGCTGAACTTTTAAAATTATAAAGTTGGCTAGATCTGTAATGTGGTTTAGCACATTACTGAAATACTTAGCAAAGTAAACCCTATGATAAAATATCAAAATTAACATTTTAATTTTCTATTAACACTGTATCATCATATTGGTGGCCTCAAGATATAGATAAAAAGAGACAGTGTGGTCAAAAGCTTCAACTAATGAAACAGAGCAGGAAGTCAAATATAAAAAGCCTAGTTGTCTATCAAAGTTCTAAGGCATTTTGAAGTTAATGTTCAGTGTTTTTGCATTTTTTTTCTGAAACCTTAGTGGGCTGAATCTCTCAATGCCTCCTTTCTTAGTGCTATGGTCTGTGAGAACAGGAAATACAATAACTCAACTTATAATTTTAAAAGCCTTAATTTTAGAGCCAAAAAATGGTCCCACAGACTCTGGTTTCATCATCTAAGAAATCTGATATTCCATTCTATGGGTATAAATATATGTGTGTGTGTGTGTGAGTGTGTGTGATTTGAAGTTTACTGATTCTTTTTTTTTTTTTTTTTTTTTTTTTTGAGACGGAGTCTCGCGCTGTCGCCCAGGCTGGAGTGCAGTGGCCGGATCTCAGCTCACTGCAAGCTCCGCCTCCCGGGTTCACGCCATTCTCCGGCCTCAGCATCCCGAGTAGCTGGGACTACAGGCGCTGCCACCTCGCGCGGCTATTTTTTGTATTTCTTAGTAGAGACGGGGTTTCACCGTGTTAGCCAGGATGATCTCGATCTCCTGACCTCGTGATCCGCCCATCTCGGCCTCCCAAAGTGCTGGGATTACAGGCTTGAGCCACCGCGCCCGGCCAGTTTACTGATTCTTACAGTTTAATATCAGGTTCTTCTGTTAAGTTCAAGTTCAATTAAATTATTTACATGTACTTAAAAATAGGATCCATTTTGGAACTCTATTTCTCTAAAAGTAGTGTCAACTCTTCCCTTTTCTAACTGTATATGTACACCAAAAGATGTCTAGAATGATGTCCACCTAATGATAATCACGATTATTTCTGTGTGGTATGATTTTGAGGTCAACTTTGCTGTCATCTATATATTTTCCTATGTTGCTTGAGGGTTTTTTAATATAGCTTTATTATGTTAAAATAGTGATAAACTACAGTTAAGTTGGAAAATTAGCACATAGTGCACCATGTGCCTTTCACTTAGTGTCTCCCTATGGTAACAACTTAAGCAACTAGGGTAAAATGGCAAAACCGGAAACCGCCATTGGTACAGTGCAAACTGCAGCCTGTATTCAGATTTCACCAGTTTTTCCATGCACTCATTTGTGCTGTTACTCCACCTTAACTCTACGTATTCCTTTGTAGCCCTGCTATGAGGGGTGGGGTTGGGTAAGGAGCATATTGACCTTGACAGGGATAAACACACACTAGCTTTGAAAAGCCACACTGTCTGTCACTGGCCGGAAGTAACCTCATCCTTCCAAAATTATTGGTAGTGATGTGCCTAAGCTGGCCATTTGTTAAGTATTTAGCAATTTTGTCATTGGTAGTTTGAAATCAGCTATGGTGAAATAATTACCTCGAAGAAATCTGCAGAGTATAAATCAAGTCCCCGCCCTCGCATCCTAGATCCTGTTTACCAACACAACACGCTTGGTACAACATTCACAGGTTGTTGTGGTTAATCCCCGTTCCCCATGTGCCTCTCATCTGGGTCTCTCAGTAAAACATAATTTCCTAGCAGGACATTCCCTTATCATACATGATGCTTGTTTTCCCCTCAGGGTTGCCAAATAGAGCAGCTAAATAATTTAATAAAAAGGCAAGGTTTTCTGTTAATGGATTCTGATATCTTATTATATGATCCTTCTGGGTAAATTACCTCCATTTTGCCCAGGGACTTCCTGGAATATAGATACATATTTAACTCCAAGAGGACATCTGAGGATGTGTGTGTGTTTGTGGGGGTAGCGATTGGGTAGAATCCTTTCGGCCCTCTCAGTTCCCACCAAGCAGGCAGCTGTTGATCTCATGCACACTCAGGGGACTTCACTCCTCCTGGTCCTGTCACTTTCCTTCTAGAAATGCAGCAACTCACTGAGTCCCTTCTGTTGAGGCAGATCATGGGAACTGGGAAAAGAACCTTGGCTTAAACTTGAAAAGGAAGTGAAAAACCACAGGGATTCTTTGCGGATAACAGTGTGGATTCACAGGTTCTACATGGTGAAGCGCCATATCCTTTTGTCTTTAATGAAAAATACAGGACAGTGAAAAAGAGGGAACTGAGCTGTGTTCCCTCTTAATCCTTAGTACATTAATTGTAACAGAAAAAGAGGAAAACAAAAACAATACAAAATGTTCCTATTCTCTATCCTCCCCTTGTCTAAAAGTGTTGCTAACATTTAATAGACATGTGTAGATTAGCTCTTGCATGTGTAGCCTATTCCAGGTGCGTGGAGGAATACTAAAGACATTTATTTATTTATTTATTTATTTATTTATTTATTTATTTATTTATTTTGAGACGGAGTCTCGCTCTGTCACCCAGGCTGGAGTACAGTGGCCGGATCTCAGCTCACTGCAAGCTCTGTCTCCCAGGTTTATGCCATTCTCCTGCCTCAGCCTCCCGAGTAGCTGGGACTACAGGCGCCCGCCACCTCGCCCGGCTAGTTTTTTTGTATTTTTAGTAGAGACGGGGTTTCACCGTGTTAGCCAGGATGGTCTCGATCTCCTGACCTCGTGATCCGCCCGTCTCGGCCTCCCAAAGTGCTGGGATTACAGGCTTGAGCCACCGCGCCCGGCCTACTAAAGACATTTATTAAAGGCATTTATGTTAAAGGCATTTATGTTTGGAGACAAAATCACACTGGCAACATAATAATGAAATGAACATAAGCTTTGGAATCAGATCTGAGTTCAGATTCTGACTTGGCCACTTATTGGCTGAATAAACCTGGGCAAGTTACTAAACTTTTATGTGTTACTTTCCTCCTTAGTAAATGCAAATTTGTTAGGAGCATGAATGATAATGATTGGGTTTCTACCCTGTACCAGGCATTTTATGTATATTTTAAATAATGTTTTAATTTAATTTAATTCAATCCTTACCATAAGCCCAGATTGTATTATTTTTATTTTATGGATGAGAAAATTGAGCCTCAGAGATGTTCATTAAGTTGATCAAGGTCACATAGCTAATGGGGAACAGAGCTGGGATTCAAACATAGTATTCTAAAGCCTATAACTTCAGACCACTCTAGAGGCCATATAGCAAATTTTAAAATGCATGAAAAACTTTTTATACATTGTAGGGGCTCAGTCATTGTTATATTGTTATTTATTTAATATATAGTGAATTATATGTTAGTTATACTGATAATTATATTAAGATATATTATATAGGATTGTATAATAAGCATTAATTATTAGTAGTATTATTATTTTTTGAGACTGAGTCTCGCTCTATCACCCAGGCTCAAGTGCAGTGGTGCAATCTTGGCTCACTGTAACCTCTATCTCCCAGGTTCAACTGATCCTCATGCCTCAGTCCCCCAAATAGCTGGGACTACAGGTGCCTGCCATCATGCCCAGTTTATTTTTGTATTTTTAGTATAGACAGGTGTTTCACCATGTTGGCCAGGCTGGTCTCGAACTCCTGACCTCAAGTGATCTGCCCACCTCGGCCTCCCAAAGTGCTGGGATTACAGGTGTGAGCTACCTTGCCCGGCTGGATTATATAACATAAATTAATTAAATGAAATAATTATATTGCTATTTTTAGGGAAAGTTCACTAAACTGGAAGTCAGATGATCTGATCCAGGTCTTGGCTCAACCATTTAGTAGCTCTGCCAATAGGCAAGTCACTTACACAGTATTCTCTCTCTTTATTTTTTGAGATGGAGTTTTCACTCTTTCACCCAGGCTGCAGTGCAATGGAGCGATCTCCGCTCACTTCAACCTCCGCCTCCCAGGTTCAAGCAATTCTCTGGCCTCAGCTTCCTGAGTAGCTGGGATTATAAGGCTGTGCCACCACGCCTGGCTAATTTTTGTATTTTTAGTACAGACAGGGTTTTACCACATTGGCCATGCTGGTCTCAAACTCATGACTTTGGGTGACCCACCAGCCTCACTCTCCCAAAGTGCTGGGATTACAGGCATGAGCCACCGTACCCGGTTTTTTGTTTTTGTTTTGTTGTTTTTTTGTTTTTGTTTTGTTGCTCAGGCTGGAGTGCAGTGGTGTGATCTTGGCTCACTGCAACCTCCGCCTCCCGGACTCAAGTAATCTTCCTGCCTCAGCCTCCAGGGTAGCTGGGATTATAGGAGCCTGCCACCATGCCTAGAGATGGGATTTTGCCATGTTGGCCAGGCTGGTCCAGGCTGGTCCAGGCTAGTCTTGAACTCCTGAGCTCAAGGGATCCTCCTGCCTCAGTCTCCCAAAGCGCTGGGTTTACAGGCTGAGCCATGGCGCCTGGCCCACTTACACAGTTTTCTCATTCATACTCAGGCATGCCTGCCACATTGTAGTTGTTCAATAAATATTTGGAAAACACACACACACACACACACACACAACGAATAAAAAATGAACATTCTTAAGGTCCGTTTCAGGTCTTAAAAAATGACTCTTGTGATATACACACAAGAAAAATTAAACAATTGATGATCAAATGAAAAGTTAATTGTCAGTGATGTCTGGGAGGAGCCCCAAACCACAGCTGGTTTTTCTACAGCGACCCCCTGTGGTGTCGGTGAGTACTGCGAGGGCTAACTATTGCAGTGCCTGGCTCTTGGCATTTTTGCCGGAGATTTGTTTGTTCTTCCTCTACGACCTGTTAACCCAGTCCTGAACAGAAAGACTTTTTCCTTTGGTTATTTAAATAAATCACTGCTTATTTACTTCACGTCGCAATGCTCTTGGTGAAGATGTTTTGTTAGCTGTTTTAGAGAGCACCAGGAGTCAGGGGAGAATGATGAAGGCAGGGTGTCTGGGGTAAGATACATCCTTTTATGCTCTTGTTCTTTCAGGCTTTATATGCTCATATTATCCTTCTGCCCTTTATCCCTTTATACTAACAGGTGAACTGAACAACGTAATTAATAAAAATGTGATTTACTGAGCCTTTACTATATAGCACACACTGCAACTTTTTGTGTGAATCCTGTTACATATTTTATTTAATTTTCTCAACAGCCTGACAAGGTAAATGGTATTATTATCCCATTTGGGGGGAGATTTAAAATGCTCAAGTCGCTTCTTCAATGACACATACCTAGTGGCAGAGATAGAATTAGGACCCAGTTCGCATGTCTCCTATATACATATTGCCTCTTGTAACAGAGTAGAAAGAAAAATAGATCAGAAGGAGTAAAAGCCAGCATCACTGGATCTCTGCTTTATTTCCATTTGTAATTAAAATAAAATTAAAGCACCTGGCTTATTTTGAATGGGGCTTTCCCATAGCAGCCCCAAAAAACTGAAGAGGTACAGCACTAAGAAGGAGGGATACTTAGTCAATTACCGAGTGACTTATAAAATGCCATTTATGGTTAGGAATGGCAGACTAATGAAATAAAAGCTTATCTAGCTAATGTTTTATAAGAACAACAAGAAATTATTGCTCTTTTTTTCCATTCTTGGGATTCTTGGGAGGTAACATTTTTAAATTGTCTTTTTTTTTTTTCTCTAAAAATCGCTTTAAGAAACATAAAATGTTCTGGCAAAAATATTTAAAACATTAACAGTATTATTAAAAAAAAATCAAGGTCATCCACACAATGGGAAAAACTCTAGACACAATAACATACCTTCGCTTGTCTGTTCTCTGGGGGAAACTTGTTTCAGAGGTGGGGAATTAGGGAGTGGGTCTGATGAACTGCCTTGACTTCTTTTGTCTGGTGTCTGAGCAAGTCTGAAACTATTTGGAGGTCGCTAAGTTTCCCTGGGTCTTTGTGTTTGGAAATGAATTTGCTGCCTGCGGCGAAGACAGCAATCCAGCCTCCCTGAAATAAGGAGAGGCTACAAAACCCGAGATAGTGAACACTCACGCCAGAGGAATGGGCAAAGCAATGCTTATGTTTAGGTTATTACTTTCATATGGATGTGGGAAATCGAAACGCAAAACTAAGGGGCATCAAAATATCACATAAAATCAGCTTTAGTTTCCTTGAGCTCACACTTTTTTCCCTGGACTTTTGGAAAAATGCTACCCTCCTGTGGTCAGACAGTAGAGTACAGAACAACAGAGAACTTTGACCAGGAAAATAAGATGAAATTGAACAGGGAATGTGGTGATCTATTTGTAAATGTTTTCTGAAGAGCTTATGGCTTATCAAAAAAACTCATTCAGAAAAGAAAGAAAAAAAAAAAGGAACAGCAGAAAGAAAGGAAAGAATAACAAAGCAAATAAAAAACTAAGAATAACAACAAAATTTCTTTCCAATAAAATGGCCCAGTTAACCTATTTCCACTTTCATGGGGCCTTCTCTGAGTATTCAAACAAGAAGTGATTCCTCCCTCCGCAATTCAATACATAAACACTAGAATTCGAATAATATATCAAGACATTGCTAGGTGCTAGGACCTGTGCTAGGTGCTGGGAATGAAAAGCTGATCAAGGAATATCTCTTCCCTCAAATAACTTAGGTTTCATTGGGCATTAAGTGGTAAGGGACAGAACAAATAACTTTATTTATTTATTTACTTTTGAGACAAAGTTTCCCTCTTGTTACCCAGGCTGGAGTGCAATGGCACCATCTCGGCTCACCGCAACCTCTGCCTCCCGGGTTCAAGCGATTCTCCTGCCTCAGCCTCCCGAGTAGCTGGGATTACAGGCATGCACCACCATGCCCGGCTAATTTTGTGATTTTGGTAGAGATGGATTTTCTCCATGTTGGTCAGGCCAGTCTCGAACTCCCAACTCAGGTGATCCACCTGCCTCGGCCTCCCAAAGTGTTGAGATTACAGGCGTGAGCCACTGTGCTTGGCCTGTAACTTTAATATACATGGTAAATAGCTTGATAGGTACACATAGAGTGCATAAACAAAGGATATTCTGTCCAGCTCTTAAAGAAGATGATGGCTAAGTCTTCAAGTAGGAATAAAATTTAACCAGGTAGCTGGGCATGGTGGCTCATGCCTGTAATCCTAACACTTTGGGAGGCTGGGGAAAGCAGATCACGAGGTCGGGAGATTGAGACCAGCCTGACCAACACGGTGAAACCCCTGTCTCTACTAAAAATACAAGAATTAGCTAAGCATGGTGGTGGCACATGCCTGTAATCCCAGCTACTCAGGAGGCTGAGGCAGGAGAATCACTTGAACCCAGGAGGTGGAGGTTGTGGTGAGCTGAGATTGTGCCACTGTACTCCAGCCTGGGGGAAAAAAGGAAAACCCAATCAAAAAAAAAAAAAAAAAAAAAAAAAAGATTTATCTAGATAAAAAAATAGGAAAAACATTTCTAGACATAAACAGCAGCATATAGCAAAAAATCCACAGCATGAATTTGCCTCAAAGCCTGCATAAATACCAGCTCTTTTGACCCACCAAGGTCTAAGTGTATGTGTGTGTCTGTTTGTGTTGGAGAAGATGGGACAGTGTAACCTGTGTGTTGTGGGAAGTGAGGGACCCCGAATGGAGGGACCGGCTGAAGCCGTGGCAGAAGAACATAAATTGTGAAGATTTCATGGACATTTATTAGTTCCCAAAATTAATACTTTTATAATTTCTTACACCTGTCTTTACTGCAATCTCTGAACATAAATTGTGAAGATTTCATTGACATTTATCACTTCCCCAGTCAATACTCTTATAATTTCCTATGCCTGTCTTTACTTTAATCTCTTAATCCCATCATCTTCATAAACTGAGGATGTATGCCACCTCAGGACCCTGTGATGATTGCATTAACTGTACAAATTGTTTGTAAAACATGTGTGTTTGAACAGTATGAAATCAGTGCACCCTGAAAAAGGACAGAATAACAGTGATTTTCAGGGAACAAGGAAAGATAACCATAAGGTCTGACTGCCTGCAGAATCAGGCAGAATAGAGCCATATTTTTCTTCTTGCAGAAAGCCTATAGACAGATGTGCATGTAGGAAAAATATCACTGAATTCTTTTCCCAGCAAGGAATAGCCCTGGGAAAGGAATGCATTCCTGGGGGTAGGTCTACAGACAGTCGCTCTGGGAGTGTCTGTCTTACTAGGTTGAGATAAGGACTGAAATATGCCCTGGTCTCCTGCAGTGCCGTCAGGCTTACTAGGATTGGTAAATTCCAGACTGGTAAATTCTAGTCAGACCGGTTGTCTGCTCTTGAACCCTGTTTCCTGTTAAGATGTTTATCAAGACAATGCATGCACAGTGGGACATAGAACCTCATCAGTAATTCTCATTTTGCCTTGCCTTGTGATCATATTGCCCTTTGAAACATGTCATCTTTGTGACTCACTCCCTGTTTGTAAACCCCCTACCCTTCTAAAATCCCAAATAAAAACTTGCTGGTTTTGCGATGAAGTGATGAAGAATAGAGGATCGACTGCAGAATTAAAATCAATAGGACTTTGGAAGAATTAGTTGTAGAGGGTGAGGGAAAAAAAGGAGATGAGAATTAAGTTCACGAATCCACCATATTTCCATCTAACATCTCTCAGTGAATTGGGGAAGGTAGCAGAAGGTGCCAGTCTGAAATGAAAGATTCATTCAGGATACTTAGTAGCTTGTGATATCCTTATGGCTTTCACCATCCTGTGTTGAGTTCTACTTCATTGTTACAGCGTTGTCTGTCTTACTTTACTGTAATGTCACTGAGAGCAAGGACTAAGTCTTCTCTATCTCAATATTCCTTAAAATACATTTTGAAAAATAACTCACTAAGTTATTAAAAATATCGTTCTTGAACAAACATGTATCCAAATGTTATATAGCTTGTTAATTAAAGGAACCAGTAGAATGACTGAGCTGGTTTGAAAAGGAGTGGAAGAATGGGGAAAGACCTGCTGAAATGAAAGGAAAGCAGTGTGTTAGAAACAAAAGTAGTTAATGTGCTTATAGGACAAAAACTCAATCTTTATTTGCTTGGTTTTATTTTTCTGTCAACTTGAAAAATGCATCATACTTTACCATTTTTCTATGAATTAGCCTCTACCTTTATAGAATTGTATAACTTCTGAGCTCTCTTGAATCATCGTATTTCCCCAATTGGAATATTATAAACTATAGAGAAACTATGGAGACATATAATTCTTATTTGCCTTATGTCTAAGTTTTGAATATTTTTTTTCTACACACATTTCTGTGGTGGCTCTAAGAATATTTAATGTGCATTTTTATATTGAATTCATACCTTATGACTGTACAAAAAATATTTGAGGTAATGTAAATTAAAGGCAAAATCAAAGCAAAAGAAAGGCAAATATTGACAATAGGATCGATAAAATAAAAAAGGCTGGGTGCAGTGGCTTACACCTGTAATCCTTGCACTTTAGGAGTCTGAGGTGGGAGGATTGCTTGAGCCCAGGAGCTCAAGGCTGCAGTGAGCTATGATTGCATCACTGCACTCCAGCCTGGGCGACAGCTACCAGCACTTTGAGAGGCCGAGGTAGGCAGATCACGTGAGGTTGGGAGTTCGACACCAGCCTGACCAAC
Source organism: Theropithecus gelada (assembly GCF_003255815.1). Taxonomy (NCBI): domain Eukaryota; kingdom Metazoa; phylum Chordata; class Mammalia; order Primates; family Cercopithecidae; genus Theropithecus; species Theropithecus gelada. Next base: position 143,976,000 of record NC_037673.1, read on the forward strand.
ATGGAGAAACCCCATCTCTACAAAAATTCAAAATTAGCCAGGCATGGTGGCGCATGCCTGCAATGAGCTGAGGCAGGAGAATCACTTGAACCTGGGAGGTGGAGATTGCGGTGAGCCAAGATTGTGCCGTTGCATTCCAGCCTGGGCAACAAGAGTGAAACTCCATCTCAAAAAAAAAAAAATACATAAATAACAATAAAATAACAAAGAAAATAGAAAAATTGATTAGATGCCACGATTAAATATAGATATGTTTTTGCATTTGTAGGCAGTCAGGGCAAAATGGGAACACAGTAAATTTTCTCTTATTACAAGGGAAGAAAAATCTGGTTCCTGAGGTGGTTGTTACTGTTTTTGTTTTTCTTCTTCTAAATTCTAAAAGAAAGTGTCATGTGGGGCTTTATATAAATGACACAGATGTCGTAGCCCTTTTTTTCAATATTTTTATGGTAATTACAGGCACAAATTACCAATGACTATTTGTTACAGAACTTTTTAACCAAAAATTTACTTGATGTTTATAAATATGTGTATGCACAAACATGTTTTGGGTTAAAAACAGTTTTTTTTTTTTCTCTAGAGGATTTTCAATGAGGCAACAAAAGCTTCACTATTTACTTTTATATTTCATATGTAGCTACAAAGTTGCTTAAATAAAATGAGCATTCTTTATCAGCCATTTGGCACAAATCTTAACCCATGGGGTAGGTAGGAATTTGACTATATCTCTGCACTTCTGCGACTGCACCTGTAGGTCAGAAGCAGGGCTACATCATGAGCTGGTGGGAGGAATTCCTTTTTGTGGGTTTTGTGTGGGCCTGGTAAATGTTTCCTCATCTTACTAGCACTGTGGAAGGAAGTGCCCGCCGCCCATTTTAGCTTCTCCAGAAAACACTGGGGTAATTTTCTCTGGATCTGGAAGAGGTCAGTTGAGTTGCTGACATAATACATTTGAATTATATACTAAAACTGGAGTTAATAAAAATAGACCTTTTCTTTTATAAAGTTATACAGGATCCCATAATAACTGCCTATTTTATGGCATGCTGATATGTAAAGTACCTTTGTCATAGAGACTCAATTGCTGTAAACCATCATCAAAAAATGTATATTGCAATGTCTTGAGAGTTGGGCCTATGCCTTGTTCTTCTCTGTGTTTAGAATTTGATATAGCTCCTGGCATATAGGTGCTTCCTATGAATGAGTGACAGAACATTGTAACAAACTGATGAGTGACTTTTTTTTTTCCTAACAAAGATGAAGAGGTTACAATTAAAGGAAGAAACCTTCTTAACATGGATCTTATTGAGCCCATTCCAATATACTAATTTTTCTTTGTTTCTTTGAGCCAGGGCCTTCTCTGTTGCCCAGGCTGGAGTGCAGTGGCATGATCATAGTTCACTGTAACCTTACACTACTGGGCTCAAGTGATCCTCCCACCTGAGCCTCTCAAGTACCTGGGAATATACATGCTCACCACCATGCCCAGCTAATTTTTATTTTTTTTAGTAGAGATGAGGGTCTTGCTGTGTTGCCCAGCTGGTCTCAAACTCCTGGCCTCAAGTGATTCTCCCACCTCAGCCTTCCAAAGCACTGTACTACAAGTGTGAGCTACAGTATCCTGCTTAATATTACTTTTGATAGTTCTTTATCTTCTTTTTTGTTTGGAGAGTTGGGGGTCTTGCTCTCTTTTCCAGGCTAAAGTGCAGTGATGAGATCACTGTAGCCTTAAACTCTTGGCCTCAAGTGATCCTCCTTCCTCAGTCTCCCAGTAGCTCTGACTATAAGCAGGTGCCACCATGCCAGGTAATGGCATATAAAAAATTTTTGTAAAAAATTTTTGTAGAAATGGATTTTTGTCATGTTGCTCAGGCTGATCTTGAACTCCTGGCCTCAAGGATACTCCTGCCTTAGCTGCCCAAAGTGCTGAGATTACAGGTGTTAGCTACTGCACCTGGCGTATTTTTCACAGTTCTTCATGGTGACTTACAAAATTGTACCTCTATTGTGTCATATTGGTTTCTTATTTGATTCATGGATACAGGGTTTGTTTCCCACATGAGACTGTAAGCTCTTTGAGGGTAGATCCACACGAACATAGGCCATAGGAATGTGCACATGATCAATGCTTGCGTAACACACACCTGTTAACTTGTTACATCTAGTGGGTCTACAACGTAGAAAAAAAAGGTAGATGGATAGAGTAGGAGAAGTAACATTAAGAATAAGGATGGAAAATAGCAAGCAAGATTCTCTCCCAAAGTATGTTCAGAACAGAGATGCTAATGATGATATTTTTTCCCCCAGGGGTGTAAATTCTGCGTTGGCTTCCTTATCATAGTGCCCATGGCACATACAGTAAAAAGTGCAGAGTGGGAAGATGAGAAGAAATCTATTTACTGTCCTTACATTACACTGATAGCCCTGATTTGCCTCACCCTGTTTTTCAAAAGTAGATTAGAGGCCAGGCGCAGTAGCTCATGCCTGTAATCCCCAGCACTTTGGGAAGCTGAGGAGTGTGGATTGCTTGAGCCCAGGAATTCGAGACCAGCCTGACCAACATGACGAAACCCCATTTCTACTAAAAAATACAAAAAAATTAGTCGGGTATGGTGGTGCACGCCTGTAGTCCCAGCTACTGGGGAGGCTGAGGCAGAAGAATCGCTTGAACGTGGGAGGTGGAGGTTGCAGTGAGCCAGTGAGCCGAGATCGCAGCACTGTACTCCAGCCTGTGCAACAGAGCAAGGCTGTCTCAGAAAAAAAAAGTGGACTAGGGTTCAGTTAAACAAACAGCTATAAACAATGAAAGATAAAGTTTTAAAAAAATGCAGCTTGTTTTATTTTTATATAAACTAAAACACCAGAGTTCATTGATTCCTATATTAAATACATAAATTATAAAATAACCATTCATAAAACTTTACATACAGTAAGTTGATTCCAATCTCTACGGTAATACATACAGTACATGTACATATCCGGTGTACTTCAGAGGATCATTCTGGTGAAACTCAGTCAATTTTAATTTTTCTTTCATTAATAAACAAACACTGAAGTGATGTATGGAGTCATGCTAATGAGATGGACAGAAAGAACCCCAATTGAGGCAGTTGATTGAATGAAAGCTCTGTGAAATTGGACCCTTGGCTACATTAACACAGTAAACACCTGGGGAATTATGTATTCAAACACATTAACTCTATACTTGAGTCCCCAAAGTATTGGATCTTGAAGGTTAAAACATGCATGAACCCTGTTGAGATGGAATTTTTAGTCAATAAAGATATAGGACTTTTGGCTAATATTAATACTGTCGATTGTGGTGAGCTTTCTGTTGCTCTTTCAAAAAAAAAAAAAAAAAATCAACCAACTAAACAAACAAATAAAAAAACCTATTTGCTGGTTTATGGGCCTGGATAATTGAAAAACCAAGTAGTCTCTGCCTCAGTCAACAGTCAGAAACAGTAGTAGTGAAGATAAGGTGGGGTAAAGGAGAGAAGAGGTAGTCAAGGACGGGAAGAGTTCAAACACTAAATGCTCAACAAAAACATGAGTTTCCAGCAGCAGCAGCAGCAGCAGCACAAAAAACCTTTCTTGAAGTCTTGCATCCTAGAACAGAAGTACACGTTTAGTAAGCGCTCACACCATCGTACTATGTACAGAATATATTTGTGCGTATATTTACATCACCTATTTATAAAAATGTTTGGATTTTGATCTGCCTCATTGTGGGAAGTTGCTATGGTTAATGGGGGGTATAGGCACAGTCTGTGAGATGTCAGTCAAATAGAAGTGTTGCTACTAACAGATGCTGGGGATCTGCTTTTGGTTGGAAAATTGCATCATCCATTCTTTAGTAAGTTCATGGGGTCTTGATTGTAAGCAAAATTGGGCTCAAAGTTGTTTAACCTTACTGTTCTCACCCTACAGAACTTTGCATATAACAAGGATGAAAATATAAGCAGGGGTACAAAGACCTTAATGCAGAAAAAACCGAAACAAAAACAGGAACCCTCACCAAATCAACCATGTGTACCTCTGACACATTAGTTTGAATATAGCAAATTATAATCCTATTTTTGCTACATTGCCCTATAAGTATATCTTCAGTAATTTTCTTCCTCTTGCTCTTTTTTTTTTTTTTTTTTTTTTTTGAGATGAGGTCTTACCGTGTTGCCCAGGCTGTTATCAAACTCCTGGGCCCAAGCTATCCTCCCACCTTAGCCTTCTGAGGAGCTATCTTTAGGAATTTTGATTACACATTGGACTTGGACTCTCAGCAACAGATTTATTTAGGAAGAACTAAACCACCAAACTAAAGACAGCAAAGGATTGTGAATCTGCCCTGCCCCATTCTGAAATGGAATCATAGAATTTGGCACTTAAAGAGGCCTTACAGGGATTAGCTCCAACCTTCCATTATGTCTGAATCCTCTTGCCAATATGCCTGAAATTAACTCTCAATATAGTACATTATATAGAAATGACAAGGCAGTAGAACATAATGACAGCTTTCCTCACTTAAGATCTAGAAGTCTGCTTAAATAGGGGCTTGGGTCCATATTGGAAGCATAAACTTATGACATAAACAGTCATCTAAGATTTGCTTTGATTACTTATCATTCAAAAGTCCTATTGAACTTTTTCAACATAATAGACAAATCTAAATTAGTAAAGTGATAGAATTAAACTGCCAAAAGCTGTCATTAAATTACCAAAACACTGTTACGAAAATTTCACAAAAGGCAACAAGCAATGCAACTCCCAAACTACAAAGCAAATTTCTATGCTGTATGTGTGTATGTGTGTGTGTATGTGTGTGTTTGTGTATTCTGTGCCACCCTTTGACAGATTGAAATAATGCAATTAAATATTTTAAAAATAAAATGTCTATGCTGTCCATCTATCTTGATGTAATATAACACAGATGATCCAATTATTTAAACATCAACACAAAACCAATGAATATTCTTTTTACAGTTTCTACAAAAACCTAGGCAGGTTAAAAAGACATGCTTAATTTTAAAACTATGAACTTGTGAATAGTTTTACGTTAAAGCAAACATAAGAATTACACAATGGGTTTACAGGAAAATTGGACAATCAATGGACAAAAAGGAACAAGTTTGCCAGAGATTTGTTTAAAATTTAAAGCAAAGTTGAAATAAAATACTGTAGCAAAAAATATTTGGCAAACTTTATTTCTCCTATTACTAGTGGAGAACACGTTTCCTCTCTACCTAAGTGATAACCCAGGCGTTCTATATCAGCTCTACCTTATTGACTTGGGAAGACACACATGACCTTTATGAGCAGTTGTGGGCCAAAAAAAAAAAAAAAAAAAAAAAAAATTAAAGCAAGATTCCACCCCTAAAACCTAACTGTTGGCAATAATTTAATTTATATGGCATAAGTCAGAAGGGATGTCATTTTTTTTCAGCAAATTCTATTTCCTAAAAGTAGGGAGGCATTAACAAAAAGTTTGACATTCAATTTAGTGATAGATGCTTTTTAAGTATGATAGTTGAAGATAGTCTCTCCATGTTTTTCCCCTTTCATGAAATTTTTCTATCCTGAATAACTATTTAAATTGGGGCTTTTGTTTATCTCAAATTATCTTTCGTAGTCAGTTATGTTTATTTTCTAGGGTATGAATATTTTATTAAGAAAAATTAAGTTAATGAACCCTGAAGAATGCTGTTCTGACCGCTGCAAACTCATTAGCCAAATGCATCTAGGTAGTACAGATGCAGAAGTGGAGCCACAGGAAATCTCACTGTTATTGATAACTTTATTTATTTTTATTTATTATTATTAATTTTTGCTATTGCTGAACATCCTGTCCAAGGGAAGTATTCATTTAAACATGGTCCATTTCCATAGACCCATGAGTGATTGGAATATACATCCACGACTTTGCTGATGCTCTTATAATTGTGAAAATGGATAATAGAGAGATGTATCTATTGAAATATTTAGACCTTATTCAAGGATATATTAATTTTGAGGCTCATGAGCAAGACTTGGTAAAACTTACAGTTCAGCCTATAGTCTAGAGAAATTTGCTAATCTCCTGGATCTTAAGCAAAGAAAAAACAAACCTTCTTTTGCGTGACCCTAAACACATCTAGAGCTGCTTGGACAATCATCCTAGCTGTTGTTCTCATATGATTTACAGCAGATAAGCCAATTAGGCATATAAACCATACCACATTTGCAAATATTTCCAATCATTTAGAAATAGCTTGTTCATGGAAATAAATTTTGACTTACAAATTTCTTGGTGGGTGGGAAAACAAATTAAGAGAAGGAACGTGTGTGTTGGAGCAGATGGAATATAGATTTACTCATATGGGCCCTGGAACAGAAAATGAAGAAAAATGGAAAAGTCTTAGATATGTGAGAGTAATTTATCCTCTTCCATATTTTCTGACTCAAGTTTGCTAGGGTTGGGTCACCAACATTGTAGAGGCATCCTCTTTCACATTTTTTGCCTAATGAGCCTATGGCTCATATTTAATCTTGAACCTACCTAGTTGAATAAAGAATCCAGCAGGAGGCCGGGCATGGTGGCTCACATCTGTAATCCTAGCACTTTGGGAGGCTGAGGCAGGCAGATCACTTGAGGTCAGGAGTTCGAGACCAGCCTGACCAGCATAGTGAAACCCCGTCTTTACTGAAAATACAAAAATTAGCCAGGCGTGGTGGTGTGCACCTGTAATTCCAGCTACTAGGGAGGTTGAGGCAGGAGAATACTTGAACCTGGGAGGCGGAGCTTGCAGTGAGCCGAGATCGTGCCAATGCACTCCAGCCTGGGCAACAGAGCAAGACTCCATCTCAAAAAACAAAACAACAACAACAACAACAACAACAACAAAGAATCCAGTAGGATGGTCTGTTTTGTATCTTCCCAGTAGGACATGTCATCTGACTTTCCTCCAGAATAAAAGATTATCAAGCTAATTATGTGATACTGTCAGTTTGCTCCAAGTCTTTGATGATTGGCTCTCCTGTGATAAAAGTAGAGTTCTGTATGATGGCATGCATATGCAATCAAGAGAGTTGGGAGATACTTATCATATAAATGACACACTCTTCTATCTTGTTCAATAGCATGAGATGATCTGTTTGCTATAGATTATTAAAGATCCTGGTTTTGAATCTCTCAATTTTTATTGCTAATAATGTCCCAAGTAGCTTGATAAGCAAGCTTCAGTGCTATAGTGCTTAAATTTAACCAAACCGAAGCACTATTTTATTACATGAGGGAATCTTTTTGTCAACAACACAGAAAGTCAAATAATACAGCACTTGTAATAATTACAAAGCACATTGTGCTACTTTAAGCACCTCTTGTTCTAAAATTGCAAATAAAAATTTATGAAAAAGCATTTTAACCCCATTTTGCAGATGAGGAAACTGAGGCACAGAGAGGTTAAGTGACTGGGCCAAAGATACCTGGGTCAGCAGTAAATGTAAGAACACAAAGTGGGACCCCAGCATTCTAATTTTTATTGTACATTCTTCAGTTATTGTTCTGGCTTTGCAAATGCCAGTGCTAAAACTGAAGGATGATACTGAACCCACATATGGAAAGATTTGTATAGCGTTTCATAGAAAGAGTTTCTGGCTCCCTACACATATTCTCTATGCATGGGAATTCTAGCCCCATAAATAAAACTTGGAAAATTTGAAAAATTGAGGTTGTTCTGTTATCTACAGTAAATGAGGTGTAAAATTAGTTTTTCAGGAACATACATTTGCTCTCAGAGATGAATCCAAGACTCAGTAATACACAACTTAGGAAAAGTACCAGTCTTCTAATTGTCTCTGGTAGAAAATGACCTTGTCAGTAACATAATGTTATTTCTATATAAAAAAGTAGAGCTATCTTGTTGCTGTCATCTGTCTGGGAAAAAATGTTATCACTCTAAACAAGAAGAGGTCAGAATACTCTAGGCATAGAAGGATTCTTTAAAAAATAATAGTTTAGTTTAATATTCACATCTCTGTGGCAAACCCGACTCTTGGTAGAAATTTACTCATTGATTCTGTTGTGTTTTTGCCCAGATCATATATAGCATATTCATTTGCAGGCAATTTTAAGCAGCCATTTGAAAACCAGTATTTTGGAAACGAAAGATTCAGAGATGCTCTCTGGCCCATGTTCCCCATAGATGTTGGCGTTCTAAACAGAACTAAGTCAGGGAGCATGTGATTTACAGTATCATCTTCTTAGTTTTCAGTATGAATGAGATCAGTCCGTTGTTGATGGAGGGATGCAGATGTGAGAGTAGGACAAGGAAGCATCGAATCTGCTTTTATTTCGCATGTTACATTCGCCCAGGTCCTTTGACTTGGTTACCGGTTTTGTTATGGTCACTGTGATCCACTTCTCATCTGTCGTCTGTGGAATGAATTCCACAAGCTCCACCTTTTGCAGAAAAACAAAAAACAAGAGTGTTTTTCTTCCCATTCACGATGCGGATGTCTCTGTTCCTGAGTTTAAAACAATCATAAAGACAGAAAAGCAAATCCCTGTAGTAAGAAACCAGACTTTTCAAATGAAACATTTTATTGTAAATAGCTCTTCATAGGTATTCCTCGTGCTTCACTCCCCACCCACCCTTGTTTTTTTTTTGTTTGTTTGTTTTGATCTTTTAAAATGATGTTTATTATCAGGACTAGTGTTTCCATGGGGTGTGGTGTTACATTAAAATGACCCCCCTGCACAGCAGGGGTTGAATGTTTCATTGTAACTTTGGTTCCATGCCCAAGACACATCTTTGCTTGATCTGCCAAAACTAGTTCCATTGCTGAACTTTTTCTTTACACAATATATGTTTATAGTTCTTCTCTTCTGATTTGACATTTACATGTTTCATTAAATGCAGCATATATTGTAGATTTTCAACAGAGTTGTGTAGGAACTGTCAAGTAAGAAACCTTGAATAATGGCTTTAAAATACACAGTTGTAGTCCTGGCTACAGGGTAGTTCTTAGCTTTTGATCTCCCTCTCACTGGTGTAAACAATTTTGCCATCTTTGAAGGTTTAGAAGCATTTGTCTTTCTGGGATCTTATCCATGTTTTCGGTTACTCTGTAAAACAGAGGAAAAAAAATTATTTATATATCATTTTTATTAATAGCTGAATCATAAAAAACAAACTTTAAAAAAAGACACACAGGTTTTATTCTTTACCACCGCTTTGATGTGTATGATCTTATGCAAGTTACATCTCTAAGCTTAGTTACTTTAAGTGAGAAAATAGAAGTCTGTATTTCAAAGGTTGTTGCAACACAATGCATATAAAACTATTAATGGTTCTTGTCTCAGAGTGAGTTGCCTGAAATATTATCATTACTGCCTTTTCCTCTAAGGCCTTCCAAGGTGATAGCTTAAGAAGTTAAATTGAATCATCAGGCCCCAATATATCCATTTAATATGTTATTTTATGTTTGAAACTTATTTTAGATTCAGAAGGTAAATGTGCAGGTTGGTTACATGGATATATTTCATGATGCAGAAGTCTGGGCTTCTGTTGAACCCCATCACACAAAGTGAACATAGTCCCCAGTAGGTAGTTTTTCAAACCCTGCCACTTCTCTGCCTCCCACTTTTGGAGTCTCCAGTAGCTACTGTTTCTGCAATATGTTATTTTAATAGCAAACCTGTCTATTCCCTTCAGTGACTTAATTCTTTGTCACATTTCCTCCCCAACAAAATTGTAGCCATTGGCAAGTTGTCTCCACCGAAAGTCCTGATTGAAGAACTCCCTGGGAATTCTTCCACACAGGTTTCTCGGTTGGCCCAGAGATGTCCCTGAAAAGGTGCTACTCTGGGGATGCGCCAGTCAGGACTCCTAGCCCTGTTCCTCTGTAAGTCCATATGTCTGAGTTTTCACTTGTGTAGAAGTCTAGGTCGTAATGCTGTCTTCCAGTGAAAGTCAGAAATAGCACAGAAGATGTGCTATGAGGATGTGCTATCATGTGCTACTTAAGGGAATGACCTTTAGGGTCTGAACAACATGGATAGAGAAAATGGGATTTCTGTTTTCTTGCTTATGCCCAAAGATGAGTTATTTAACTTCTCTAAGCCTCAATCTCCTCATCTATAAAATAAGGACACTGATTCTGTAGAAGGACCTTACTATTACTCCAGAAACGTTAAATCCAAAGTTAAATGTTAAAACCACAATCCAAGGTGGAGGAAAAGGAGGCACTTAGTACCCCAAGGATACTTCTAGTCTATCAACCAGAGGCAACTTAAAGATCCAAAGAAATTCCTGCCATGAAGGCATATTTACGGAGCCATTTTGCTCCCAAGACAAGGTTAGACTGGGATGAAAGAGTGACAGAGTCACAGAGGAGAACCTGTGGGAAGGAAGTACAGTGGTCGGGGAGAGATCACACTGAGGGAATGAGGAGGAGGTACAAAGAGGCATAAAGAGATTGATGGTGGAGTCACAGAGGCACACTTGCCTTCTATTACTTAGACATAGAGTTTCTCATCTTCCCTTGCCTATATGTGAGCAGAGAACTGAACAGTAATGACATGGCAGAGACAGGGGCCACAGCGTAGTTGTCTCTTTGTCCCATACTTCATCAAAAAGCTACCTCCTCAGCAAAAAGCTGTGGGTTGTACCACCAACGATGGGAGCCAGTGAGGCAGTGGAAGAGGCTGGGCCTTGGCCAGACTGGGAATAGTGCAGTGGGCATCCTCTGCACAGCCTTCTGAAGAATTCACACACATGTTGCCCAGAATGGCCAGCCTTTGGTCACCTCTCATAGAAAAGATATCAAGTGTTGGACAATAGTAGCCAGAGAAACATCTGCAATCACTGTCAAAGGAGGTGAAAGGGATAATCCTTTTCCCTCTTCTTCCTCCCTGCTCTCCAGAACAGCTGAGCCTTGAAGAGGCAGAGAAGAGGAAGAGATCTCTTAGAGTCAGACCCTGAACTACAGCTCCATGGGGGTACTTGGCTCATGCCTAAGGTAGGATAAGGGAAGAAATGAGAATAAAATAGAGTCTGAAATTGAACTTTTAAACTGGGTTAAGACTTTTGAGGCTTGAAAGTGACTGAGAAGTTGGGGAACTCACCTATTATTTAATTAGAAGATGAAAGAGGGAAATAAGACAGAGCCTGAGTGAAGAAAGCTATGATTTGAGAAAATAGATCAAGATCATATTTACAGTCCACTGGGATGGGAGCCCCAAATAACTAGTTACAAATATAACATTCTCCTGTTCCGTGGTAAAGAAGAGAGTTGATCTGAATATATATAAAAAAATCTTCAGGGATGTATTTTTGTTTGTGTGTTTTTAAATATAGAATAAATATACAAACACAAAAAGTCTTTTACTTGCAAACTTTCAATGTACAGTGTATCAAAGATTAAATCTTATATATTGTGTCAAAGCATGTATGCATCATTTCCACCTATCAGAGCTGAGGTACAGCCCCTCATTTAAGCAAACACATGTTGGCTTTAAAAATCAATGGACTTACAGGCAGTCCAGGCAGTTTCCTAGAATGTTAAGTTTCTATGAATTGAGAAGTACTTGTAAAAGGAACTATTATTTCTATAGTAAAGCCAGATTTATTCAAATTAGCATTCTGAATTATTGCAGTTACCCAGTGGGTAACAGGAGTTCCTTTTTTCTTTTTTTTTTTTTTGAGACAGAGTCTCGCTCTGTTGCCCAGGCTGGAGTGTAGCGGCCGGATCTCAGCTCACTGCAAGCTCCGCCTCCTGGGTTTACGCCATTCTCCTGCCTCAGCCTCCCGAGTAGCTGGGATTACAGGCGCCCGCCACCTCGCCCAGCTAGTTTTTTGTATTTTTTTTAGTAGAGATGGGGTTTCACCGGGTTAGCCAGGATGGTCTCGATCTCCTGACCTTGTGATCCGCCTGTCTTGGCCTCCCAAAGTGCTGGGATTACAGGCTTGAGCCACCGCGCCCGGCCCCAGGAGTTCTTTTTAACAGGTTGCTTAACAGTGCTGCATTTTAGTTTCCTCATCTGTGGAAAACAGCAATTGCTGCTACCATTCTGGAGACTTTACTACAGGCTACAAATTCGTTTTTTTTTTTTTTTCTTTCTGATACAGGGTCTTGCTTTGCTGCTTAGGCTGGAGTGCAGTGGTGCAATCTTGTCTCACTGCAGCATCAACCTCTGGGGCTTAAGCCATCCTTGCACTTCAGCCTCCCAAGTAGCTGCTACTACAGGTATGTGCCCCCATGCCCAGCTAGTTTTTGTATTTTTGTAGAGATGGGGTTTTGCCATGTTTCCCAGGCTGGTCTTAAACTCCTGGGCTCAAGTGATCCACCTGCCTCAGCTTCCCAAAGTGCTGTGATTACAGAGTCACTGTGCCCAGCTAATGCCACAAACTCCAAGTCTTGAGTATGGTGATGTCACTTCTGACTGGTGGTTGTAGCATCTGTAAGGGTACCACCATCTAACCAGTTACACCCTCCAGGAACACAAGGGCCATCTCTGACACCTTCCACTCCTCACCCTTTATATGCAATTTATCATAAAGTATTCAATAAATGGTAGCTATTGTTATTACCTCCACAATACAGATGAGGACACTGAGACTGAAGATTATTAAATAATTGGTCCATAAAAATCCTGGTAGGGAAGACATAATAATACTGCATGAAATGTAACTGAAGCTGGAGGATAGGGAAGACTTCCCTGATTTTCCACTGAGGTGGGAAGGATGAATGGGTATCAACCATTTAATCATGATGTGGGAAATGTGGTCCAGGAAGATGGAAGTACATCTTGAAAGGCATGATTCAAGACAGAATTCTTGGTATGTCTACAAACTTGACCTTCAATGAGCCATTCTATGTGCCAACTACTAAACTAATTGCTTTACTGTATAATATTACTCAACCCTCAGAAAAACAGTGGGTGCTATTACTTGCCAGTTTTTTTATATTAGGAAATTAATGTTTGCAGAGTGCTATATTTTGAATGTTGTGTCCCCTCCAAAATTCATGTTGAAACTTAATCCCCAGTGCAAGAGTATTAACAGGTGAGGCTTTTAGGAGGTTATTAGGCCATGAGTGCAGAATGGATGAGGGATTAGTGCCTTATGAAAGAGCTGGAGAGAACTAACTTAGGCTCTTTTGCCCCTCTGTCCCTTCTGTCCTGTGATGCAGCTTTGCCCCCTCCAGGGGATGCAACAACAAAGTGCCATCTTGGAAGTAGAGACCAGGCCATCACCAGACACCAAAACTGCTGGTGCCTTGATCTTCAACTTCCAGCCTCCAGAATGGTGAGAAATACATTACTATTACTTATAAATTACCTAGTCTCAGGTATTTTGTTATAATAGCACAAATGGACTAAGACAGAGAGTTATAACAGTCTCTATTATGCAGGATTGTTGTAAGTATTACATAAAATGATCAATATAAATGTACTTTTTGAACTGTCAAGCAAGATATCGTCCCTTTTTCCTTATTGAAATATCATTAATATTATTTTAGAAGTATTTATTGATTGTTGACTACATGCTAGACACTGTTGATTATGTGCTAGGTATTTGGGATACAAAGCTGAGCAAAATTATATGGTCGTTATCCTCATGAAGCTTATTTACAATGAGAAAGAGAGACATTAATTAAAATATATATATACATATATTTCCCCAATGTATGGAAAATTTGTTCAGAAGGGAAGTTGAGAAAGATGTCCTTGTGGGAATCACAACTGAACTGAAATCCGAAGGACAGGTGAGTAGTAGGTGTTTACTAGTTAAAGCAGAAGGGAAGCATTCTGTGCACCAAGACAGCTTGGGCAAACCCTGTGGAAGGCAGGAAGGCATGTGGTTCATTAACAGAAACTGGAGCAACAGGAAGCCTGAGAGATTGCCCGTGTGGTTAGACCATGCACGGTTTTGTTGGCCAAGTTAAAAAATTCAAATTTGATCTTTTTTTTTTTTTTTAAACTTGTTATCAGTAGATTGGTTGAAGGAACTTGATCCTAATAGTGATGTTTTCCTAGGAGGGGGTCAAGGTAAGGTTTGCCTTTCTAAAAGCTGACTAACTGCTGTGTGGAGAATGAGTTATAAGAATGTCTATAGTGGAAGCACTGAGCCCAGTTAGTGGGCTATTTCAGCTACAGAGGAGGGGATAATACATTTGTTTATGTCCTCTTTCCTTTGTCAATGCATTCTTTAAGGTAGTCTTCAAATGGTATATAAAAAAACAAATCGAATATGAGTTATCTTTGTAAGATATGACAATGCTCTTCATGGCTTTGATCTAACATATCCCAAATCTGCTTTCATATTCATTTTCCAAGCTATTCATTCATCCATCTGCCTCTCAGTTCATCTGTCAATCTGAAATTTATTCTGCACCTAGGATAGATAAGGCACTGTTATAGACACTAAAAATACAAAGATGAATAAAACATAACTCCTACCCTATGCTTTATTAATACAATTTGTGAGACAAATAGGGAAATAATTTATATATGACTGGATAAAGCTAATGGATACATTTACATAAAAAGGAATTACTAATTGGCATACAATGAGTCATCTTATAGGCTTTCCTTATCCATATAAAAACTAAAGAGTAAAATTTTCCTACTAATACTTTATTTGTTTATTTATTTTTTTTGGGCGGGGGGCAGAGTCTTACTCTGTCATCCAGGCTGAAGTGTAGTGGTACAATCTCGGCTCACTGCAGCCTCTGCCTCCCAGGTTCTAAGTGATTCTCCTGCCTTAGCCTCCCAAGTAGCTGAGATTAGAGGCACGGGCCACCACACCTGGCTATTTTTTTTTTGGTAGAGATGGGATTTCATCATGTTGGCTAGGCTGGTCTCGAACTCCTGACCTCAGGTGATCCACCTGCCTCAGACTCCCAAAGTGCTGGGATTACAGGAGTGAGCCCCCACACCTGGCTGATCCTACTAATACTTTAAATGATGAATATAATAGAGACTGGTCATGTGGCCATTTGTTTTCCCCAGGCTACCTGAGTAAATGTTTGCACATTTTAGCAAATAATGCAGTATTAACTTTTCTTAAGTTTTTTCATTAGAACAATAACACAGTATTATGTGCCTTTTAACATTTTTTATGTTACTAGACTGGAAGTAAAAGTATTGGGCTGTCAAGTTCAAAAATGTATGGTTAACACTGGAGAAATATCATTAAAAATTTTATATATATATATCCAAACGCATGTAAAATTTGTTCAGTGGGGGACAGTAAAAATGAGCTAGACCAGTGTATGTGGATAAAGAATCATGATCACCTGTTCTCTGGTCCTCCCAACTTGATAATGAGCAAAACTGGTGCTGTCATGTTCTTCATTAATTCATCCCTGCTCAGAAGAGGAGGATTTTCAATGGGTCATTGCAACCTGGGTGTAGCAACCAATCTGGTGATAGCTATTTTTGTATTCCTCTCATTTTTTTCTTTCCTTTGTCTCCCTGTGTAACCATGTAATATGAAACAATGAGTGGTTGCTATGGCTTAAATGTGTTTCCCACAAAGCATGTGTTAGAAACTTAATCCCTAACGCAACAGTGTTGGGAGTTGGAGCCTGATAAGAAGCCATGAAGGTGGAGTGAATGTCTAATAACTCCAGGTCCTTCGTCCTTTGGACTCCGGGACCTGCACCAGCAGCCTCCTGGGACTCTCAAGCCTTTGGCCTTTGACTGAGAGTTACACCTCTGGCTTCCTTGGTTCTTGGGTCTTTTTTTATTTCTTCATTTTTTGAGATGGAGTCTCACTCTGTCACCCAGACTGGAATGCAATGGTGTGATCTCAGCTCACTGCAACCTCCACCTCCGAGGTTCAAGTGATTCTCCTGCCTTAGCCTCCCCAGTAGCTGGGACTACAGGTGCCTGCCACCATGCCTGGCTAATTTTTTTATTTTTAGTAGAGACGGGGTTTCTCCATATTGGCCAGGCTGGTCTTGAACTCCTGACCTTGTGATCTGCCAGTCTTGGCCTCCCAAAGTGCTGGGATTACAGGTGTGAGCCACCAGTGGTTCTTGGGTTTCTGATTTGAACAGAGCCATGTTACTTCTCTGGTTCTCCAGCGTGCAGATGGCTTACCATGGGACTTCTCCACCACCATAACCAGGTGAGTGAATTCTCCTAATAAAGCCCCTCTCATTTTCATCTATCTGTCTATCTGTCTGTCTATCTATCTATCTATCTATCTATCTATCTATCTATCTATGCTATTGGTTACCTCTCTGGAGAAAGCTGACTAATACATTGATATGCTATTCCTTTGGAAAACCAGAATGCATAGCCAGATAATATCTTCTGGAACTACTTGGAGTCCCCTTGTTTAAAGTAAAAGTTCTAATATAATCCATGCAGTTATTTAGTCAGCCAACACTGAGTCCAGAAAGGGTTGCCTTCTAGAGAGCGTTCAATGGCTTCTATATTATTACTCACAATAATGACTTAGGCAATTACTAAAAGAAAAGAAGTAGGAGTCACTCTATTTTAAGGAGGACTTTGTAATTTAAGCTAGTCTTGGGTTTATGAACAGAATACAAATCACTAATTTAGTATGGAAAAAAAGCATATGATAATTTGCAGTAAGCTTTCACTACCTACCAATAAACAAGCACTTTTCCCTTACTTATTCCTATTTCTCTCTTGCCAACTTTGGAGACATAAGTAGCATTAATCAGTTTTCAGTGATGTTTTATTCCCTAATATTATTTAAAACCAGATTATTCTCTGAGAAGAGGAGATGAAAAAGCAACTACTTGCTTGGGTTTAGGCTGTAAACTACTTGGCAGTACTAGAGGTTATAATTTTGAATTTAGTGTAATTTTGTATACTAGAATACCAGTATAATTTAGTATAGTTTTGAATTCAGTAAATGTGGTAGCTAAATTTTAAATGGAATAATAGCTACGAGTTACTGATTAATGATTATCCAGGCACTGTTATGCCTTTGACATGCATAACATCATTTCATTCTCTCAATATAACATCCTGCTGTAGGTAACATGACTATAACCATTCTGTGGAATAGGAAACCTAATCTTGGGTGGATTAAATAAACCGCCTATCTCCACACAACTAGCAAATGGCAGGACTCAAGCTTAAAAGTATATCTGACTTGTAAGCTGTGCCCTCTAACCTCTCAGCCATTTTACTGCATATGCATTATATTACATCACCCAGATTCACTGTCACATTCATTTGCTATATTATTAATTATCATTATAGTCATTCACTTAACAGACAATTGCTAAGTGTCATTTATGTGCTACTTTGGAGGAAAAACATCAAATCTTGTACATCCCTCAAGGAGTTACACAAAATGGGAAAAGGTACAGAGACGAACACACTGTAATTTCAAAAACTAATAGCTAAGTAGTACAACACAAACAAATGATGCTTCTCATGAGGATACATATGAAAACCAACGTTGCTTGAAACATGGGAGAAAGGCCCTTTTTAATTTGTGAGGCAGTTTGGTGGTTAAAAGTGGATTCTGGGCTGAGGCTGCCTGGGTACAAATTGGTAGCTGTATGGTCTTGGGAAAGTCACACGCTGTAGTTTCTCCAACTACAAATTGAGAATAAAAGCAATACCTATCCCACAGGGGATTTCATGAGGATTAGATGTATCTATTACTTAGAACAGCTCCCAGGACATAATCAGCTTTGGCCAGCATTGATGTTAATGCTGAAGCCTACACATTTTCTACCTAGTACTTATGAGGTTTGATATTTCTTCTTTACACCACCATGTGTTACTTGTCTCTTACTGAAATTTATTTTCCCTACTTTTAAAATTTATTTACTGTTTCTTTTTTTTTTTTTGGTGGGGGGGAGGCTGTTTGTTTTCTGATACTCTGGTCATTTTGATCCTTTACTAGAGAATCTCCTTCCACTTCAATTTGGATATTCCCATTCAATTTAAGAGACTCAATCCTCTTCTTTCCATCCTACAAGGCTATCACCTTTCTTGACAGACAAAGGACAGTGGTCAGTCTGAAAAGAAAATATTTTGGAAGAAAGAATATAGCCAGAGAGTGAGTTACGAGTTCATACATTTTCTGAGCATATCTGCTTAACTCTTTGCTTATGTCAGGTTATTCTAAAGCACTTTTACTTGTGTGTTCCATATCCAGGTAACAGATCTCATACCTATGGAGGGAGAAAGTGCCTCTCTTCTATTTTCCAACTTGCTGTAGAAAATGTTAAATCACCCGAGGTCCAGGAAAGAGCTCAGGCTACTATAATTTAATAGGATAATCAGAGTTGATATGAAGTGTGATAAACGGATTTAGAATAGCCGCTGGCCCTTCTTTTTTAACAATGGTATTGAGATTTGTGGTTTCCCTATTTGGCTGGACATCAGAATCACATAGCGTGCTTGTTAAATACAGACCAGTCCTTGCTCTCACCTCTCCTGCCTTCTCTCTATCTCACTTCTATCTCCAGTGATTTGATTCAGCAAGTCTGAGGTGGGGCTTAAAAATCTATATTTTTCAGCACTGGGAATCACTAAGATTATTTATGCATGTATTCATGAGACGTGGACTTGATAATAGTAATTATAAAACTCTCCTTTTTGTTTTCTGTATTAACATTGAAGAATAACTTATTTGAAAACAAGATCCAATTTTACTCAGCCTGCTTCCTTGAGTTTTAATGAACTCCCTAGTCTCTACCGGGGACAAGAAGTGAAAAAAACAGCAGTCATTATTAGCTTGTTAGATTAGCAGAATCAGAATTTTCAAGCTGAATGCAACACTAAAGATAAAGTCATTATTTCTTCACTTTGCAGATGTAGATGCAACTTTCTGCATAATGGGAGATTATGATGGGAATACTAACATCCACAGACATTGTGACTTCCCGAAGTAATACAGTTAACTGGAACAAATTCTTGATTCCCAGAAAATTTAGTTTCTTCACTTTTCTAATAATCACCCAAATAGACTGGATCTGTTTCTCAATTTATGGCATTTATGCTAACCAAAGCAAGTGTGTTTGCTTTTTAAAAATATAGCATAGTTAAAAAAATATAGACCAGGCCTGATGGCTTGGTCAACACTTTGAGAGGCTAAGGCAGGAGGATTGCTTGAGCTCTGAAGTTCAAGGCTACCCTGAGCAACAAAGTGACACATTGTCTCTACTAAAAACAAACAAACAAAAAATTAGCTGAGCATGGTGACATACACCTATAGTCCCAGCTACTCAGCAGGCTGAGGTTGGAAGATTGCTTTGAGCCTGGGAGATTGAGGCTGCCAGTGAATGATCTGATTGCACCACTGCATTCCAGCCTGGGTGACAGAACAAGACTCTGTCTCAAAAAACAACAAAACAAAACAAAACAAAACACTAAAGAAAGGCATAGTAACTATAGGCAACATCCTTTTTATCAAATACCTCTTAGAACCACATTTTGAGAATTAAATGGAATCTTACCTTTAAGAGGCACCTTGACATCAAGGCCATAGAATAAAGGCAAGAGAGAAGAACAAGAATAGAAACAGAAACTGCAGAAGAAAAAGAAGAAGATTATGTAAATCTGAATTTCTGTAGTGCCATTCAGGTAGTACAAAACCTCAGCTTTTCCACATTGCTCAAGTCTAATCACTTCACATATGAACATCAAGCACCTTTTTGTTTAAAAAAATCCACATCTTTTATGTTGCTACTGACAGTATCAGTGCTCAACTAACATTGATTCATACATTTTAGAATCATGAGGTGGTTTTACGAACAATTGGTCTAAGCTCCTAATTTTATATTTAAGAAAAATAAGCACAGAGCAGTAAATCAATAGTTTAATTTCATACAATTTTATGGCACAGTGAGGGCTAAAGCTTAGCTAGCCTGAATCCTACTTTGTTACATATCACTGTCTCTATCTTTCACGCACGAGAGGGTATTTCAAAAACACAAAATATGATCAGAACGTACACTTAATCACTCAGTGCTATCTTTTTGATTAATATGATAGCCTTTAGGATTAAGGCACAGCTGGGAGAATATTAATCTGTAGGCTAAATATATACTTAATTACTCACAGTGGAACATTTCAGAGAGATAAATGGACACTGTTAATAATTACATTGGGTTGACGGGTAAAAACTGGGTCTGTCCTGGGCAAGTGGGGAGGTCTGATCATGCTATTGGTATAAGAACTGCTTCTACATCAATGGGCATTTCAGATAATAAATGCGTGATGTTGTTCCAGCTGTTATGCCTCCAAGATAGACGACTTCTTATTTGACTCATGGAAGTTAAATGGAATCTGATTTGTTTCTCTTCACCAAAAATTTTCACTTGAGAAACAGATAATTAGGTGGACAAACAGTGCTTGTGTAGCACAGGTATATAATTAACTGTATACTAACTATAAAAAGCTATGGGTCAGGTCAGTTTTTAAAAAATAATTGATTTTCTTGGTGGTTTTCTTTTACAGAGTAAGTCTTTTACTTGATTATCACACTCCAGGAACACACTGTTAGACACGTCTGTGAATAAGGGTTATGTTTGGCATTCTCATATTGTGAATGTTATTTGCATATTTCCTTTAATGCTACTGCTTATAAGGTTCTTGCTTCACTACGGCTAAATTCTACAAACAAGTTATGAGGATGGTTCTAAGAGGCATATATTGGTGGCTAGTCTATTATTCTGAAAAGCAAAAACTGTTGCTTTTTTTTCATTATTTGAAGGTAAACTTATAGCAGGAGAAGTTCGAGAATGGAGAGTAATGGGCAAATTCCCATTCCCATTATTCCATCAGAGCTACCTCTCTGGGCATGAGGAGATGCCCATCATTTAATCTGTAATGAGAGTCTTAATCCCTGCAGTGTAGTGGGCAGATCATGCCATCTGGAGTCAGAAACCCTGACCTCTGGTTTTGATTTGCCATAAATTGGCTACATAATTTTGGGCAAGTTGTTTAATTTCTTTGAGCCATTGTTTTATTATCTGTATAAAAGGGGATCATAACATCTGTAGTGTCTGTCTCATAGAGTAATTATGAGAATCAGATGAAATGATGGTAGTGGAAGTGCTCTAGATATGATGCATACAGATATTATGCTCTAGATAAGTGCTGCACACAGCTGAAGCAATTTTGCTAGGTTTGTTCTTGCCACCTGATTCATACTAACTGTGTGCATTGAAATAAACAATAAAGAAGGAATATTACATGTACCCTGAGTGGGTGTTCAAGTACCACAAGGGAAGAATGAAGAGTATCTCTGGCATAAAGGATCTTTAGCCTTTTCACTAGACTTAAGGGCGAGGAGAACTGAAGTCCAGTGAGTAGAAGGTGAATCATAAATCTCATCTCTAGTCAAATATCTAATTAGAAGTGTTGATAAATACACTGCATATTGTTGATCCTTATTTTCTTTGAAGTAAGGTTATTACCCCATTATCATAAAAGTTTAGGAAGTTCAGACCTGTAAAGTGTACAGAGCAAAAGAATTGTGAAAAAGTTTACATTGAATTCCAACAATGAATATGATCTTAATCTCCCTTCTTCCAAAATTTTTGAGGGTTTTATTTAGGGAATGGCTAGGGTGATGACATTGATAGATTATTTTTCTCCCCTTTTTGTTTTTTTACTTTTATACCTCAGCTGGACAGGAACTGAATGGGTATCAAGTTTTGGGGGCAGAATAGCCTTAACTTTGACTTTTTCCTTGAGCCAGCCCTAGGGTAGCTTATGAATTAGCAGAGAGATAGCTAAGCACTGGCCATTCAAAAGTGTGGAAAATGGAAGATATTAAGTGTGGTCTTTGACAAACAGGGAAGCTGAAAGCAACCCCCGCCTTCTGTGGGGCTTCCTGCCAATCACTGGGAAATTTATTGTACATTATTGTTGCCTCATTCAATCCCGCAGAACTAAATAGCCCCTTCTGAAATGTGATACATTCAAATTTAAAATTTTGCAGAGAACGTATACTTTGGGTCGGAATTTTTAAAATTACACTTTTAGAATTTGACTTATACTTTTTTAGTGTTTCCTTTTTCACATAAGTGATCTCATTTGTTCCTCATGGAACCCAAGGGAGGAGGAAAGGGCAAATGTTATCATCCCTGTTTTAGAGATACGGCTTAGACAGAGGAAGTCAAGTTATTTACCTAAGGTCAAATGAGTACTGAAGACCCACCCTATACAGAAATCTGGATGCCTGGTGGTCTGGCTACTTGAGCCTACCAACTCCCTTTAACCTCACATATACAGATAATTATAGAAGCAATTTGGGATGAACCAAATTCTAATCACTGTTGCAGAAGGGCAGATAGTTTGCTATTTTCTTCTTGTGTGCCTATGGAAGCTATTATAAAACAGCAATATCGTTTTACATACAGGGATTCAGGTAGCTACTTTCAGTCAATCTCATTGGAATTCCAGAGAAAAACCTATTTGGCATCCTTGCTCTTTCCCTCAGCAGAATGTTCCTGGTGTCTTGGGCCAGACTTTATTATTATTATTATTATTATTATACTTTAAATTCTGGGATACACACACAGAACGTGCAGGTTTGTTACATAGGTATACGTGTGCCATGGTGCTTTGCCGCACCCATCAACCCATCATCTACATTAGGTATTTTTCCTAATGCTCTCCCTCCCCTTGCTCCCCACCCCCTGACAGGCCCTGGTGTGTGATGTTCCCCAACCTGTGCCTGTATGTTCTCATTGTTCAACTCCCACTTAAGAGTGAGAACATATGGTGTTTGCTTTTCTTTTCCTCTGTTAGTTTGCTGAGAATGATAGTTTCCAACTTCATCCATGTCCCTGCAAAGGATATGAACTCATTGTTTTTTATGGCTGCATAGTATTCCATGGTGTGTATGTGCCATATTTTTTTTTTTTTTTTTTTGAGACAGAGTCTTGTTCTGTTGCCCAGGCTGGAATGCAGTGGCACGATCTCGGCTCACTGCAAGTTCTGCCTGCCGGGTTCACGGCACTCTCCTGCCTCAGCCTCCCGAGTAGCTGGGACTACAGGCGCTCGCCACCTCGTCCGGCTAATTTTTTGTATTTTTAGTAGAGACAGGGTTCACCGTGTTAGCCAGGATGGTCTCAATCTCCTGAACTTGTGATCTGCCCAGCTCGGCCTCCCAAGGTGCTGGGATTACAGGCATGAGCCACTGCACCCGGCCCTGTGCCACATTTTCTTTATCCAGTCTAACATTGATGGGCATTTGGGTTGGTTCCAGGTTTTTGCTATTGTGAATAGTGCTGCAATAAACATATGTGTGCATGTGTTATTATAGTAGAATGATTTATAATCCTTTGGGTTATACATCCAGTAATGGGTTTATAATTTATAATCCTTTGGGTTATAAATCCAGTAATGGGATAGCTGTGTCAAATGGTATTTCTAGTTCTAGATCCTGGAGGAATCGCCACACTGTCTTCCACAATGGTTGAACTAATTTACACTCCCACCAATGGTGTAAAATCATTCCTATTTCTCCACATCCTCTCCAGCATCTGTTGTTTCCTGACTTTTTAATGATAGCCATTCTAACTGGTGTGAGATGGTATCTCTTTGTGGCTTTAATTTGCATTTCTCTAATGACCAGTGATGATGAGCTTTTTTTCATCTGTTTGTTGGCCGTATTATGTCTTATTTTGAAAAGTGTCTGTTTATATCCTTTGCCCACTTTTTGATGGGGTTGCTTGTTTTTTCTTGTAAATTTGTTTAAGTTCCCTGTAGATTCTGGATAATAGCCCTTTGTATGATGGATAGATTGCAAAAATTCCCTCCCATTCTGTAGGTTATCCCATTACCTGTTCACCCTGATGATGGTTTCTTTTGCTGTGCAGAAGCTCTTTAGCTTAAGTAGATCCCATTTGTCAATTTTGGATTTTGTTGCCATTGTTTTTGGTGTTTTAGTTATGAAGTCTTTGCCCATGCCTATGTCCTGAATGGTATTGCCTAGGTTTTCTTCCAGGGTTTTATGGTTTTGGGTCTTACATGTAAATCTTTAATCCACCTTGAGTTAATTTTTATATGAGGTGTAAGGAAGGGGTCCAGTTTCAGTTTTCTGAATATGGCTAGCTGGTTTTCTGAATACCATTTATTAAATAGGGAATCCTTTCCCCATTGCTTGTTTTCGTCAGTTTTGTCAAAGATCTGATGGTTGTAGATGCGTGATGTTATTTCCGAGGCCTCTGTTCTGTTCCATTGGTCTATATATCTGTTTTGGTACCAGTACTATGTTGTTTTGGTTACTGTAGCCTTGTAGTAGAGTTTGAAGTCAGGTAGCATGACGCCTCCAGCTTTGTTCTTTTTGCTTAGGATTGTCTTCGCTATATGGGCTCTTCTTTGGTTCCATATGAAATTTAAAATAGTTTTTTCTAATTCTGTGAAGAAAGTAAATGGTAACTTGATGGGAATAGTGTTGATCTATAAATTACTTTGGGCAGTATGGCCATTTTCATGATATTGATTCTTCCTATCCATGAGCATGGAATGTTTTTCCATTTGTTTGTGTTCTCTCTTATTGCCTTGAGCAGTGAATTTTATTTCTTCTTGAAGTGGTCCTTCCCATGTAAATTGTATTCCTAGGTATTTTATTCTCCTTGTAGCAATTGTTAGTGGGAGTTCACTCATGATTTGACTGTCTGCCTATTATTGGTGTATAGGAATGCTTGTGATTTTTGCACACTGATTTTGTATCTTGAGAGTTTGCTGAAGTTGCTTATCAGTTTAAGTTTTTGGGCTGAGACAATGGGGTTTTCTAAATACACAATCATGTCATCTGCAAACAGAGACAATTTGACTTCCTCTCTTCCCATTTGAATACCCTTTATTTTTTTCTCTTGCCTGATAGTCCGGGCCAGAACTTCCAATACTATGTTGAATAGGAGTGGTGAGAGATGGCATCCTTGTTTTGTGCTGGTTTTCAAAGGGAATGCTTCCAGCGTTTGCCCATTCAGTATGATATTGGCTGTGGGTTTGTCATAAATAGCTCTTATTATTTTGAGATATGTTCCATCAATACCTAGTTGATTGAGTGTTTTTAGCATGAAGGGGCGTTGAATTTCATCAAAGGCTTTTTCTGCATCTATTGAGATAATCATGTGTTTTTTGTCATTGGTTCTGTTTATGTGATGGATTATGTTTATTGATTTACGTAGGTTGAACCAACCTTGTATCCCAGGGTTGAAGCCAACTTGATTGTGGTGGATAAGGTTTTTAATGTACTGCTCGATTTGGTTTGCCAGTATTTTATTGAGGATTTTCACAATGATGTTCATCAGGGACACTGGCCTGAATTTTGTTGTTGTTGTTGTTGTGTCTCTGCCAGGTTTTGTATCAGGATGATGCTGGTCTCAGAAAATGAGTTAGGGAGAAGTCCCCCTTTTTCTATTGTTTGGAATAGTTTCAGAATGAATGGTACCAACTCCTCTCTGTACCTCTGGGAGAATTCAGTTGTGAATCTGTCTGGTCCTGGGCTTTTTTTGGTTGGTAGGCAATTAATTACTGCCTTTATTTCAGAACTTGTTATTGGTCTATTCAGGTATTTGACTTCTTCCTGATTTAGTCTTGGGAGGCTGTATGTGTCCAGGAATTTATCCATTTCTTCTAGATTTTCTATTTATTTGCATAAAGGTGTTTATAGTATTTTCTGATTGCAGTTTGTATTTCTGTGAGATCAGTGGTGATCTCCCCTTTATCATTTTTTATTGGATCTATTTGATTCTTCTCTCCTTTCTTCTTTATTAGTCTGGCTAGTGGTCTATCTATTTTGTTAATCTTTTCAAAAAAACCAGCTCCTAGATTCACTGATTTTTTGAAGGGTTTTTCGTGTCTCTATCTCCTTCAGTTTTGCTCTGATCTTAGTTATTTCTTGTCTTCTGCTAGCTTTTGAATTTGTTTGCTCTTGATTCTCCAGTTCTTTTAATTGTTATGTTAGGGTGGCAATTTTAGATCTTTCCCGCTTTCTCCTGTGGGGATTTGGTGCTACAAATTTCCCTCTAAACACTGTTTTAGCTGTGTCCCAGAGATTCTGGTATGTTGTGTCTTTGTTCTCATTGGTTTCAAATAGCTTATTTATTTCTGCCTTAATTTCGTTATTTACCCAGTAGTCATTCAGGAGCAGGTTATTGGGTTTCCATGTGGTTGTATGGTTTTGAGTGAGTTTCTTAATCCTGAGTTCTAATTTGATTGCACTGTGGTCTGAGAGACTGTTTGTTATGATTTCTGTTCTTTCGCATTTGCTGAGGAGTGTTTTATTTTCTATTATATGGTCGATTTTAGAATAAGAGCTATGTGGCGCTGAGCAGAATGCATGTTCTGTTGATTTGGGGTCGAGAGTTCTGTAGATGTCTATTAGGTCTGCTTGGTTCTGAGCTGAGCTCAAGTCCTGAATTTCCTTGTTAATTTTCTGTCTTGTTGATTTGTCTAATATTGACAGTGGGGTGTTAAAGTTTCCCACTATTCATGTGTGTGAGTCTAAGTCTCTTTGTAGGTCTCTAAGAACTTGCTTTATGAATCTGGGTGCTCGTGTACTGGATGCATATATATTTAGGATATTTAGGTCTTCTTGCATTGATCTCTTTACCGTTACGTAATGCCCTTCTTTGTCTTTTTTGATTTTTGTTGGTTTAAAGTCTGTTTTATCAGAGACTAAAATTGCAACCCCCCATTTTAAAATTTTTGGCTTTTCACTTGCTTGGTAAATCTTCCTTCATTCCTTTATTTTGAGTCTATGTGTGTCTTTGCACATGAGATGGGTTTCCTGAATACAGTACACTGATGGCTTTGACTTTTTATCCAATTTGCCAGTCTGTGCCTTTTAATTGGAGCATTTAGCCCCTTTACATTTAAGGCTAATATTGTTATGTGTGAATTTGATCCTGTTATTATGATGCTAGCTGGTTATTTTGCCTCTTAGTTGATGCAGTTTCTTCATAGTGTTGATGGTCTTTACATTTTGGGTTGATTTTGCAGTGGCTGGTACCGGTTTTTCCTTTTCATATTTAGTGCTTCCTTCAGGAGCTCTTGTAAGGCAGGCCTGGTGGTGACAAAATCCCTTAGCATTTGCTTGTCTGTAAAGGATTATTTCTCCTTCACTTATGAAGCTTAGTTTGGCTGGATATGAAATTCTGGGTTGAAAATTATTTTCTTTAAGAATGTTGACTATTGGCCCCTACTCTCTTCTGGTTTGTAGGGTTTCTGCTGAGAGATCCACTAATTAGTCTGATGGGCTTCCCTTTGTGGGTAACTCACCCTTTCTCTCTGGCTGTGCTTAACATTTTTTCCTTCATTTCAACCTTGCTGAATCTGATGATTATGTGTCTTAGGGCTCGAGGAATATCTTTGTTGTGTTCTCTGTATTTCCTGAATTTGAATGTTGGCCTGTCTTGCTAGGATGGGGAAGTTCTCCTGGATAATATCCTGAAGTGTGTTTTTGAACTTAGTTCCATTATCTCCATCACTTTCAGGTACACCAATCAAACGTAGGTTTGGTCTTTATGCATAGTCTCATATTTGTTAGAAGCTTTGTTCATTCCTTTTCATTCTTTTTTCTCCAATCTTGTCTTCACACTTTATTTCATTAAGTTGATCTTCAATCTCTGATATCCTTTCTTCCGCTTGATTGATTCAGCTATGGATACTGCATGCTTCACGAAGTTCTCGTGCTGTGTTTTTCAGCTCCATCAGGTCATGCATGTTCTTCTCTAAACTGGTTATTCTAGTTAGCAATCCCTCCGACCTTTTATTAAGTTTCTTAGCTTCCTTGCATTGGGTTATAACATGCTCCTTTAGCTCAGAGGAGTTTGTTATTACCCACCTTCTGAAGCCTACTTCTGTCAATTTGTCAAACTCAGTCTCCATCCAGTTTTGTTCCCTTTCTGGCGAGGAGTTTTGATCCATTGGAGGAGAAGAGGCATTCTGGTTTTTGGAATTTTCATCCTTTTTGTGCTGGTTTTTCCTCATCTTCATGGATTTATCCATCTTTGGTCTTTGCTGTTGATGACCTTTGGATAGAGTTTTTGCATGGTTGTCCTTTTCATTGATGTTGATGCTATTGCTTTCTGTTTGTTAGTTTTCCTTCTAACAGTCAGGCCCCTCTGCTGCAGGTCTTCTGGAGTTTGCTGGGGGTCCACTCCAGACTCTGTTTGCCTGGTTATCACCAACGGAGGCTGCAGAATAGCAAAGATTGCTGCCTGCTCCTTCCTCTGGAAGCTTCGTCCCAGAAGAGCACAAGTCAGATGCCAGTCAGAGCTCTCCTGTATGAGGTGTCTGTCAACTTCTGCTGGGAGGTATCTCCCAGTCAGGAGGCATGGGGGTCAGGGACCCACTTGAGGAGGCAGTCTGTCCCTTCACAGAGCTCAAGCACTGTGCTAGGAGATCCACTGCTCTCTTCAGAGCCAGCAGGCAGGAACGTTTAAGTCTCTTGAAGCTGCACCCACAGCCGCCCCTTCCCCTAAGTTCTGTGTCCCAGAGAGATGGGTGTTTTATCCATAAGCCCCTGAATGGAGTGCTGCCTTTCCTTCAGAGATGCCCTACCCAGAGAGGAGGAATCTAGAGAGGCAGTCTGGCTACAGCAGGTTTGTGGCCCTGTGGTGGGCTCTGCCTAGTTTGAACTTCCCTGGGGCTTTGTTTACACTGTGAGGGGAAAAGTGCCTACTCAAGCCTCAGTAATGGTGAACGCTCCTCCCCTCCACCAAGCTCGAGCATCCCAGGTTGACGTCAGACTGCTGAGCTGGCAGTGAGAATTTCAACCCAGTGGATCTTAGCTTGCTGGGCTCCGTGGGGGTGGGATCCACTGAGCAAGACCACTTGGTTCTCTGGCTTCAGGCCCTTTTCCAGGGGAGTTAATGGTTCTGTCCTAATGGCATACCAGCTGCCACTGGGGTATTAAAAAAAACTCCTGCAGCTAGCTCAGTGTCTGCCCAAACAGCCTCCCAGTTTTGTGCTTGAAACCCAGGGTCCTTGTGGTGTAGGCACCTGAGGGAATCTTCTGGTCTGTGGGTTGTGAAGATCATGAGAAAAGCGTAGTATCTGGGCTAGAGTGCACCATCACGGCACAGTCCCTCATAGCTTCCCTTGGCTAGGGGAGGGAGTTCCCTGACCCCTTGCACTTCTTGGGTGAGGCAACACCCCACTCTGCTTTGGTTTGCCCTCCGTGGGCTGCACCCACTGTCTAACCAGTCCCAATGAGATGAACCAGGTACCTCAGTTAGAAATGCAGAAATCACCCGCCTTCTGTGTTGGTCTGGCTGGGAGCTGCAGACCGGAGCTGTTCCTATTTGGCCATCTTGCTTGGGAATTCCAGGCTTTGACTTTTTTGTTGTGTAAGCCTGTGTAGCTCACTGCAGCTTGTTCAGCATCCCAGCCTGAGCTTTGTCTGTGCTCCCACCCCACATGCATTTCCAAGTGCCCTCTGTTAGAGCCACGTTGTTATACCCCTCAAAAACACTGGCTGACTTGGAGGAAGCAGCCACTCTTTGAGATCCCTGGGGAAGTGACAGGACAACATGATTATCACATATCAACCGAAATTTCTGAACTGATTGTTAAGGTGAAACTGCAGCACAAGGGTGAAAGGTCTTTTTATGAATGATAATAGAAAAAGTTTTAAAACAAAGGTGCTAAAAGGTTTTTTTTAAAAAACAGAGCAAAGTAGGGTAACCAAATTCAGAAGAAACTTTTGCAAAGGAAATGAAGATAAGGAAGGGGAAACTAAGGAAAGAAAATACATAAAAAAATAGGAAAGAAACACAAAAGACAAACATGTGAAGGCTAAGTTACTGATGGCAGACTCTTTCCTGGTATTCTGACTGACTGAAGGTGAAAGCTAGGTTTACTGTAACTACACCTGCCTCTGCAAGACACACAATTAACTGAGAAGCCAGAAAGAAAATACAGTGAGCAAAATCAATACTGCTTTCTGGTTGAACAAATAATAAGATACTTATTGAACTTGACACATACCTTTTCTTCTAAGTCCTTTATTTGTCTTTTCTGGATGTCTGTTTTATCTTCTAAGTCACGAATTCTCTGAAGAAAGAAAAGAAAAGAAAGAAAGCATCAGTAGGTGGTAAGTTGTGCAGAAAAATAATTCACCAAACGAAAACATGAACATTCCTATACAAACCTGAATATTTGTACAAGCAGCTGGAAACCTCACATCTATGTTTTTCCCCACCCAAAAACATGTTGCATGCTTCAGAAATTATCTATGCTTGTGGTAGAAAATCACTGTTACTGACTATCTTTTCAAAAAATATTTGCTACCCTTTCTACTGGGCCTATCCCTGTAGACCCCTTCCTAGTGAGGTGTAGATTCCACACCACTGATATTGAGTTTGGCAAAGAGACTTGTTTTGGCCAGTGGAATGTGAGTTGGAATAAGATCTGGGAATATCAAATCCTTATAGAGGGTGTAGTATGTCTCAGAACTAGAGAGGAAGAAACAAGCTTTGTTATGAACCATTTGGATTGAGATTTTGATTGTTTGTTACCACATTAAAGATGGCTGAGGCTGACTTATATAGATGTAAACAATCCAATTGTTCTTTCTTAACCTTTTTTTTTCTTAACTCTATTTCAGCCTTGTTTCAGGATAGAATTTTCTCACAAAATAGAATTGGTAAATTCTCATAAAACAAAGTAGAGATTACACATCAACAAACATTCCCAGGAGGGAACTGGTAAATTAGGAAAACACCAGAACATAACAAACATAACACAAGTAATCCTAAAGACGAAAAGTTCCAAGACTGTCTTTGAACTTACCTCTCAATTATGTAACAAAATTCCACTAATTTAAACACCAAGTATTTGAAATCAACATTACATAACAATTATTTACAAGTAAAATAAAGTCTTCACATTTATATCTGGCAATCTAAAGGCTTTTTGTGTTCATGTACATGGTTATACAATGCAGGCTTCTTATTTAATACCTCTGCTGGGAATAATTAGAAAATAGAGAAATGGAGTGTATGAAGAAAACACTAGAAGTCAAATGGGATGATAATATAGAGAGGTTTTTATAATGCAATGGTAGGAGAAAAAAGGGGAAGCTAGAACAAGGGGTACTTGAACTTGAAAAGCATATCTCCTTCTCTTTAAAAGAGTGGATCTCAACTGTTTGTCTCTCCCTGCTCCAGTCAGGGACATTTGGCAGTTCTGCACATTTTTTTAAGGTTAGTTAATATGTTCATTTATTTTAAGTTGTGTAATTCAGTGGTTTTAGTATATTCACAAAGTTGTGCAACCATCACCATTATCTAAATGTCTTGACATTTTTGTATTATCACAATTGGGAGTATGTGCATCTGGCATCTACCAAGTAGAAGCCAGAAATGCTACTAAACATCTGATAAGGCACAGAACAGCCACCCCTCCCCCTAAAAAATAATAAAGAAATATCTGCTTCAAAATTTCAGCAGTGCTGAGATTGAGAAACTCTTCTTTAAAGTAAGGGGGCTAAGGTTTGTGCAAGAAGAGATGGTGTGTTTTGGTCAGAGTGAGACCATAAAGGTTAACCTTGAAATTATGCCATAATGAATGCTGGAGAAAGGGATGGGACTGGAATGTTGATGGTGTGTGTATACATATGTGATGTGTGTGCTGGTGTGTATTTCCATAGTGCTGTCAGTGGTCCATAGCTACATAGTAAAAGAAT
This sequence comes from Theropithecus gelada, assembly GCF_003255815.1. Classification (NCBI taxonomy): domain Eukaryota; kingdom Metazoa; phylum Chordata; class Mammalia; order Primates; family Cercopithecidae; genus Theropithecus; species Theropithecus gelada. The sequence continues at coordinate 144,007,637 of NC_037673.1, forward strand.
AAATTTGCTAGATATTTCTACCTTGAGTGTTCAAGTAATTCCTTGGCATGTCTGCTGGATATGCAGGCAAGTCTTATATGGACAAAATCATGAATATGTAAAATTACTGCAGCATCCATTCAGCACCACGTCTACGCTTGTTGGGCACCTCCTTACATGCTCATGACTGCTGAATGTAATGGACAATACCGATAAGGCACCAATTAGTTCCAGATTTCAAAGAACTATCAGATCCAGATGGAATAACAAAATTAAATAGAAAAAGTAAACAATGGAAAAAACTGAATAACTTTATCACCCATCTCCAATTCCTAGTGTAGTGTTTAGCATGAAGGTGTCCACACATTTTTTTTGTTAAATAAATGTGTTATGCTACATCATATGATGTATACTTGATTTCTTTTTGCTTCCCATCCCTTTGCCATCCACCCAACAAGAAACCTTGTTGGATCCAAAACATTCCTTTTCTACCCACTTCTTTTTATTTCTACTGATACCAAATTCACCAAGTCATTGTCTTCCCTTGTCAGGACTGGTGTGGCAGCTTCTACCTGCTCTTCCCGCCTTTTATTTTGACCATACTACATTCATCTATAGCAGCCACTGTGAACTCTCAGAATGTAAAAATGATCTCCATGGTCCCCTGAGTTGAAGTGGGTGGGGAAGAGTTGTACTCAGAATAAAACTCGAACTCCTGCAAAGCCCTATGTGATGTGGTCCTTTCTTAGTTCTCGGATGTCTCCTCCTATCAACCTCACTCTGGCTGTGTGTGCTCCTAACATTCTAGCCTTCCTTTGCTCTGTTCCTTGACTATTCCAAACTTATTCTGATGATAGGGACTTAGCCCTTGTTGTTCCTGACTTCTGGGACACTTGGCCAAGATCTTTGTGTGGCTCATTTCTTGGATCTTAGGTATTTTCAGAGAGGCCTTCTGTGACCAGCCAGCCTAAAGTGGCCAATCCTACTCCCAAACTCACACACACATTGTATACGTTTCTGCATAGCACTTATTGCCACTCTCAGAAATTGCCTCAGTCATTGTTCATTTGTGCTGTGGCTCTGTCCCTGTCCCTCTGTGACATAGATGAGAGTAGTGATCTGTATGTCTTTGCTTACCATTACACTCTCAGCACCTGGTACACAGCAGGCCCTCAATAAATGGTTGTGAATGAGTACATAACAGAATATAGAATGTAGATTTTTTTGAGCAGTATGTGGTTCATTTTAAAAATTTTCATCAGGGAGAGGATCCTGAAGGGGTTGGATCTTAAACTGGGACTGGAAAAATGAGAACACTTGGATGAATGCAATGAAAACTAATGGACATGTTAGGATGAACAATTATGCAACAGGGGCTTAGAGGTAGAAAATCACAGCACAAGTGGGACCAGGATGTTTTGCATGAGTGGAGAGGGAAGTATGCTCTAGGGTTGGGTCAAATCTGGTTTTGGAGGGAGGGGTAGTCAGCTACTGAAGGAACTGAAGAGACCTGCATAAGACTCTACTCAACTGGAAATTGGGACCATGGAGGCTTTGGGGCAAGAATGTACCATGAGTTAAAGTGAGAAAAATCTGAGATGAGATGTGTGGTGGACTGAAAAAAGGAGAGCTAGAACTAGGCCCCATGGCACCTGCATGTGCTTTTAAAAATGCCATTTATTATGATATATCATAATTATTTTTCTTTGTGTTAATCATTTTATATCCTTCTATGGATCCTACATTTTGTGGAGGCAGGGTCCACGGTGAATTCTCTGTCAGCACAGTATTTATCACCTAGGAAACACGTTTAAAGGTTTGACTGAATAAATGCATAGATGATGGAGTCAGATTCACATAGAGAACATTTGGCAGTACCTGGAAGCTGGTCAAATAATGAAAGGCCCTGCACATGCCTGGGGTGACAAAAATGAACAAAATGGACCAGTATCAGAAACATTTCAGGGGAAATGCCAGTTGGATGCGGTGCTATATTAATGCTTACAGGGAAAGAACAGAGAAGACTCCAGTGTTTCTAGCCAGAGTGATTTGAGATATGGTAATTCTACTGACTAAGACAGGCAGATGGGGAGAGACAAGAGAAGTAAGGATGAGAACTCACCAGTTCACTCTTAAATATTCAAGCAGAACTGTGTAATAAATGGTTAGTGCTATATTTTAGAAGTTAGAGTGTATTACATAGTTATATGTGAAAAATCCTGGCCAATATCTTCTGCAATAATTCTATGAAACTCAGCTATTAATTAAAGGGGAAGAAGAAGAGTAAGAAATAACTGGGAAAGGCATATTCTAATGAACATTTGTTTAGGAGATGGATGGAAAATGTCAGCGAAACTCTCTGAGGTTCAGAAATGCAGTGTACTATCTACGCTACTGGATAACTTAAACTTCACTCTTTCAGGAGTGAAGTATCCTAGCTAAATGGTTAAAGAAATACTCAAATGGAATAAAGTTTTTATCATAAATAAATTTAGATAACTATTAGTCCATCTTAAAAGTAAACACTTCTGTGTTTCCATGACATAACTCCCAATTTGTTGAAAGTAATTACATGCTATTGCAGCACAAGAAATTTGTGCAGGGAACATTTTTATCCCCTGCTAGAAGAAAAGTGCACAAAGCAATGCAATGATGCCATAGAGTCTATTATTAAAGACTTTGAGTCTTTCCATGGGTCAAAACCCAAACCTTTGTGATGGAATCTGAAGGGGCATTAATAGGAACATGTACGTATTTATCATTTCTGGGACGCGTGACTTCAGAATTCTCCACCTACTCCGGTAATCTGTTAGCCTATAAAATCCACAAAGCTCCTGCCTGCATCTGAAGTGTGCTAAGTGTCATGTCTCCCATGAATTGTTTTGATTTGCCTCATAAAAGAACCCCTTCTTCTTTTCCACTTACCGTGATCACTGATGACCACACAATTCGTACTGCCTATTCATACCATCTGGATTTTGTACCAGTTGCTTCTCATAGCTTCTGAGGATTTAATACTATAACCTGACACTTTCAGTTGTGGAATCCTTATTGTATCTGTATTTTGACCAGGATCTCAGCCCTCAACTGTCAAGCTATGGTGTGAATAGAGAGTTGCAATAAAAAATTTTGGCTGGAAATTAGTATTGGGTGCCTATTTTGAGCCTTGCTGATGAATCACATAAGTCATGGATGATGGTACAATAGTGTTCAGACACATTGGCCTTCGAGTTCAGCAGACCTAGGCTGTCATCCTGACTGTTGCTTACCATCTGTGTCATCTTGGGCAAATCACTTAAACATTCTTATCTTCAGTATTGTTATCTCCAAAACTGAGATAATAAAAATACTTACCTCATAGGGCTATTATGAAGATTAAAGGAAATGATGTAAGTAGATTCCTTAGTTTACTTACTGACATAAAGCAAATGTCAGTAAGTAAACAGCAGCTGCCGGGCTTTGTTGTTGGTGATGTTTGTAATGTGAACGATCCTTGTTCTCTTTTACACTATTCGGATTGTTATCAGCCTTGGTTACGGACTGGAGTGAGCAATAAATGGAAAGCACTATTTTTGCCCTGGAGAGTGTCCTGCTTCCCTGCATAATGCAGATAATCAGACTCCATGAAATTCAAAGGGTATTTCATGAAAATGTAGTTCTAAACATAGTAGCAGTATGCAGTCCTTCTGAAACGCCAATTTTCTCAAGATTGAATTATTATAAAACTGTCATTTTTATATGTGCTTGAAGGTAGAAAACAATGGTTATTTATTTTACTCTCTGAAAATAACTTGTATCTCCTGGGCTTCTCCATACCCATACTCAATACCATGTACTTAGTACTGAGTCCCATTTGCTAGTACTAACCCTACGCAGAGGCAGTGACTCAGTCCTCACCTGATGGGCTTGCTGTAAGAGCTCCATTCTCTCCTGAAGAATCTGACAGTCATACTCTCTGCTCTTCCTCAGCATTTGCCGCCGTAACTTTTCTACTGCCGTCCTCAGCTCCTCTTGCTGTTTTTCACTTAATAATTCACCAAACTTGATAACAGTTTCTTGCTGTAGAGCATTGTACAAAGTAGCTTCTAGTTCCTGGATTCTCTGGCAAATAGAATTAGAAAAGTCTAACTTCGGAACTTGGCATTGATATGCGGTGTGGGAGTGTACGCTATGTATGTATATGTGTATGGCCGTCAACTTTAGTCTTAAAGGATCTTAGCAAGAAAATAATTTCAAAGCTTCTCTAGCCTAATTACACTTCTGAAAATCCCTTTTTATGAGATTCTGTAAGGGTCATCTAGCCAATCCATGAACTTCTCTAGTGAGGGAACATTTGTTCTTTCTTGGAACCCTACCCATTTTATATACTCTTCCTTTTTAGAAAGCCCTCACTTTGTTATAATAACTGTACTTCCTATCCTAAAGAGTAGCTGAGAATAAGTGTGTTCTCACTTCTACTTGACAGCTTTGGCCAGGTGCAGTGGCTCACACCTGTAATCCCAGCACTTTGGGAGCCTGAGGGAGGTGGATCATCTGAGGTCAGGATTTTGAGAACAGCCTGGCCAACATGGTGAAACCCCATTTCTACTAAAAATATAAAAAATTAGCTGGGCATGGTGGCGCATGCCTGTAATCCCAGCTACTCAGGAGACTGAGACAGAAGAATCGCTTGGATCTGGGAGGTGGAAGTTGCAGGGAGCCAAGATCGGGCATTGCAGTCTGGCCTGTGCAACAAGAGTGAAACTCCGTCTCAAAACAACAAACAAACAAACAAACAAACCCCTCCCCAAAAACAAGAGAGCTCTTCATATATTTAAGGACATCTACCATAGTGGCCATACTTCTAGAAATAAATAGTCTAAGTTAGGACAAAATACTTAAAATTGGAGATATATTTTGTGCACAAAATACCGCTCCCATTCTATTAATACATGACAAACCGCTGGTACTTGAAGATGGCTTTATGGTCTCCAAATTTTTTTCTTGAAATAATATTGAGAAATAAAATCCAAAAATGTCCTAAAGTTTTGGAATTGGTCTGTTTATAAGTTCTCTGAGATTTATAATGGCTGCTCTCATTATAATATTTCTCTGAGTCTTTTTTTTGTAGATGAAGGATCCACTGCCTCTTATATCTGTTTCTTTTTCTTTCTTTTTTGATATGCTTCAAATAACTGTTGCTAAAATCTACAATCTTATCCCTACTAAGTCTGACAGAAGTGACCAGACATGCTTTGGTGAGAAATATTTTCCTAGCTCTTGTCCTGGGGCTAAGCAGATCTCATCTTTTTAAGGATAAATATGGTTTTCTGAATGAGTACTCAGTAGTCTCAGGAGCCACATAAACACACAACTTAATTTCGTACAGGTGGAAGAGGCAAGGGTGAAAGGTAGAAGTGAAGCAAAAATCACTTCCTTCTCTGTCTCTAATTAGCAACGACTGCCCATTCTCTTCTTTCCCCATCAAACAAGTTCAGAATCTCTTACTCATTTTAGAATGCAAAGACAAGTTCGTCTTTGTTACAAGCTGGGACTAAGTACTTCACTCCTTCCCCAAAAGTGACTCAAGCTGCTTCCAGGAAAGCATTATAAAAACCTCTGCTAGGAATTCTTCGAAATGTTCCTTTAATTTGCTCTTTTTCTTTTGATTCATAACCATGAATTAATGTACAGTAGAGCATAAGGAGAGAAGAAATGTGAGCTATAGTTCAGTATGAAGAATTGTGTAATAGGAATTTGGTAGAGGAGAATGGATCACATGTGGCCCTTAATCAGCATAATCTTCTGTGGGAGACAAATGGCACAGCCCATTTACCATGGAAGCCTCAGTTGCTGTGGCTGGATTATGGTAGGCCACAGGATCTGGAGTCAGATCTACACACTACCCACTTATCAACTTGGGCAAAGTCCTTAAATTCTCTAAATCTTACTATCCTCATATGTGAGATATGAATAATAATCATAATAATCTTACCTATACCTCACAGGGTTGTTGTAAGAGATAAATGAATTAAAATATGCATAACAAACATTAAACACATTATTCCACTACTAGATCCGCCTCCCAAATGATTGAATTTGATTTAATAAAATTTCTCTTGAATCTACACTGCCATTCAATCTGTTCTTCATCTATATATTATCCACAACATATATTTAATTGGTTTTGTTTTGTGTTGAGACAGGATCTTGCTCTGTTGCCCAGGCTGGAGTACAGTGGCATGATCACAGCTCACTACAGCCTTGGCCTCCCAGGCTCAATGAATCCTCCCTCCTCAGCCTCCTGAGTGGCTAGCACTACAAGGTGCATGTAATTTTTGTATTTTGTATTTTTATCTTTGTTTTTGAGATACAGGATTTCATCATGTTGCTCACACTGGTCTTGAATTCCGGGACTCAAGGGATCTGCCCACGTTGGTTTCACAAAGGTGCTGGGATTACATGCATAAGGCACCATGTCTGGCCTTTTAATTGTTAAAAAATGAAGTATAATTGAATATTTATTAGATATTATAAGAATATCTTATAAGAATCTTACAAGAATAAGTAAAGAGCTAGGAATGTATTTGTTCTAAAATTAGAACTGAAAACCAGTCAATGAATAAACTGCATGTCGTGATCTATTCAAGCACATAGCATGGAAAATTAAACAGGATACTTCATTTCACAGTACTTAACTGTAAATACTCTGGGTGTCTCTATCGCTTGTTGTACCTACCATATATGCTTGGTCAAGAGCTTGTTTTCTGTAGTCTAGTTCTTCCTCCAGATAGCCTTTTATTTTGCAGAACTGTTCCTATAACAAAGGGCCATATTGATAGAGTCAGCTTAGTTAACTAGAAAGTGACATACAAGTTGTATTGATTAATGTTTCCTCTAATTCTACCATAAGACAAATCACTAGTATTTGTAGAGTCATAAATTTTGTCTGTTACGGAAATAGTTCAGCTCTCACAGTCTCACACAAGGAATGTGAAAATCAATGGAAAGCAGCATAAAAGATACAATAAAAAATCCACATAGAATGCTCTAAAAGAGTTTTAATCTGAGAGCACGTGATTAAGTATAGATTTTGACTAGTGTTTAATACTAAGCCTATCTATGTAAATGTATTATAATAATATATTTTTGTAAGAATGTGATAAGATGTAACATAGCCAGGTTGCATAATCACCAAGTTTAACTTATGCAAATTCATCTGTGTACAACTGGAAAACACAAGGACAAAAATAGCAATTTAAAGAGTGGGAGTGATTCCATCCACACTGCCGCTTAATAAGTGTCTGCTTTTGCCACAAAGCCAGTGTGCGCTGGGAAAAGTAAATCTGATGTTCCCTCTCTTATTCTTAGTGTCTGTGTGCTTCTCATATTACAAGCATCTTGCCATTAGCACTTAAAACCATATCCCTGTGTACAACATAGTCCCAAGCACAAGTCAATTGTTTCTTTGGGTGCTTAACTGAAGGAACAAAGACTTCTTCACACTCTGAAGAAAAACTCAATGGTGTTGAATTTTGAGAGCTCATATATCTGTACGGAGCAATTTTGCTGTTGACTTTGCTGGTGACTGCTGAATTCCAGCACCTAGAACACTGCCTGATACAGGCTAATCGCTTAACTAATATTTGTGTTTTTAAAGCGCTTTCAAGGGTAATTTTGAAGACAAATTGTTCCTTTGGAAAGCTTTCTTGACCAAATATAAAATAAAATAAAATAAAATAAAATAAAATAAAATAAAATAAAATAACAAGCTGTTCTTTTTATATGCTTTGACATTGGAGCCTAACCTCTTACTAAAATGTGAGCACTGTATAAAATATAAGCAAATAATTTATAAGCTATAATGTGCTACACAAATGCAAGTTGTTTTTATAGGATTCCCTGTCCAATAGGAATCCACTACATGTTTTCTAGTTATAATGATAACATTAATAATAATCTTGTTATAAATTTCTTTCTTTCTTTTTTTCTTTTTTTGAGACAGAGTTTCGCTCTTCTTGCCCAGGCTGGAGTGCAACAGTGCGATCTCGGCTCACTGCAACCTCCGCCTCCTGGGTTCAAGCAATTCTCCTGCCTCAGCCTCCCAAGTAGCTGGGATTACAGGCCTGCGCCACCATGCCTGGCTAATTTTGTAGTTTTAGTAGAGACAGGGTTTCTCCATGTTGGTTAGGCTGGTCTCGAACTCCTGATCTCAGGTGATCTGCCCGCTTCAGCCTCCCAAAGTGCTGGGATTATAGGCATGAGCCACTGCGCCCAGCCCAATCTTGTTATAAATTTCTATGCATTGCTGTAAGTTAATAATAACCAATTTTTAGACTTGGCAATTAAAAAGAAACTTTTAAAATTGTGGTAAAATACACATAACATTTACAACCTCACTTATTTTAAACTCATTTTTAAGTGTACAGTTCAGTAGTACAAAGTATATTCACATTCTTATGCAACCAATGTACAGAATTTTTCATGTTGCAAAACTGAACTATACCCATTATGCAACAGCTCTATGTTTCCCCTTTTCACCTCCTGGCAACTAGTCTACTATCTGTTTCTAAGTTTGATTAATCTAGCACCTCACATGAGTGGATTCATATAGTATTTATAATTCTGTGAATAGCTTATTTCACTTAACAGTGTCCTGAAAGTACATCCATATTGTAACTTGTATGAGAACTTCCTTCCTTTCGAAAGCTAAATAATATACCATAATATGTATACACTACCTTTTGTTTATTTGTTCATCCATTGATGGACATTTGGGTTACTTCTACCTTTTGGCTATTGTGAATAAAGCTGCTATGAACATGGGTGTATAAGTATCTCTTCCAGACTCTGGTTTCAATTCTTTTGGATACACACCCAGAAGTGGTATTGCGGAATCATATAGTAATTATATTTTGATTTTTTTTTGAGCAACCACCATACTTTTTTTCACAGTAGCTGTACCAGTTTTACATTCCCATCAATAGTGAAGAAGGGTTTCAATTTCCCCTTATCTTTGCCAACACTCGTTTTATGTTTTTGATTGTGGGAACACAGGGTCTTCTTGCTCTGTTGCCCAGGCTGGAACGCAGTGGAACAAAAATAGCTCACTGGAGCCTCCACCTCCTGGGCTCAAATGATCCTCTTGCCTCAGCCCCCGAGTAGCTGGGACCACAAGCACGTACCACTATGCTGCTAATTATTTTTTGTAGAGATGGGCTCTCACTATCTTGCCCAGGCTGGTCTCGAACTCTTGTGCTCAAGCACTCTTCCTGCCTTAACTTCCCAAATTGCTGGGACAGGTGTGAGCCACTATACTAGGTCTTTTTTTCTACTTTTTTTTTTTGATGAGAGCTATTCTAATGGATGTAAGGTGGCTTAGGGATTTTTAAAATCAGAGTTACACCCTCCATTTCTGTAATTTTTACTTGTTAATTAAATACAGTGGAAAAATTATTTAGCCTAACAAAGAAAACATAAGAAAACTCAAGTTTCTTCAGCATTAGTTTTGGATATTTTCCAAAACCTAACATTTTTTTGGGGAGAATATAGCCTGAAATTGTTTGGTACTTCTGGTAATTTTTTTTCCATCTTCTGTACATAAAATAATAATGGAAAGATGACAAACTTTCATCAGTGCCAAATAAAACTGGTAGAGGCAACTTTAATTTTCCATTTGCCTTGTAGATTTTTCTTAATTTTTACAATATCTTATCTTTGTACTTACCATGTCACTTTCCAATTCCATCATTTTCTGGTGTAGGGCAGCCTCTGCTCCTTCAATCTGCTGGATCCACTAAGGGGTGAACAAGACAAAAGTGTTTGACATGGCTGCTTGATATGGTGTATATCTGTGTGCCCCCATGAGGTGCTTAGTCTCCTCCCCTTATATCTCAGGAAGCAGACTGAAAACTGAAGCAAAAACAACACATGTTTTGTTTTGTTTTGTTTTTGAGACGGAGTCTTGCTTCATTGCCCAGGCTGGAGTGCAGTAGCGTGATCTCAGCTCCTGCAACCTCTGCCTCCCGGTTTCAAGCAATTCTCTGTCTCAGCCTCCCGAGTAGGTGGGATTACAGGCGCCCGCCACCACGTCTAGCTATACGGGGTTTCACCATCTTGGCCAGGCTGGTCTTGAACTCCTGACCTGGTGATCCACCTACCTTGGCCTCCCAAAGTGATGTGATTACACGCACAAGCCACTGTGCCTGGCCCACATTTTTATCTCATAGTTCAGAAACAAGACTACGGTCTTCCTTGTATTCATTCATTCACCCATTCAACAAATGCATTTATAGATGACTAGCAAGTATCAGGTGATGTACCAGGTCCTAGGGCTGCAGTGGTGAACCAGATCAACAAGACTCCTGCTCTTACTGGAGAACACCATGGGAGGCTTTCCTGTAAGTGATAATTGCACTGGGCTCCAAAGAATGGGTGAGAGATGACTGGGAAAAAATGAAGAGGAAGTTCCAAGTGGAAGGGACATCATGTCCAAGAGCTCTATTGTTGGAGGAAGCAGGATGAGAGAAAGAAGGCCAGGTACACTGGAGAATTGGGACAATGGTACTTTTTCAATATATAAAACTGATTACAGCAAAGTGGGAAAGAATTATTTTTGTGAAGTGGAGGTGTTTTAAATCACATAAAAACTTATCTTTCCCAGTACTCAGAATATATGATATTTATGTTAGCATTGATAAACACTCTGAATGCAGACTTTGAATAATATGTGACCCTACCATATACAGGTTTTTATAGAACAAATTATTATAATACATCTCTAGCAAGTTAAACGTCAGCTTATATTTTAGGGAAGCAGTTGGGCATAATAATTCAGTGGGTTCTGAAGACAGACTACCTGGACCATAATTTCAATTCCAGCTTTTTATGGGTGGGTGGCATGGAAAGGTTACCTGATTTCTCTAAGTCTCAAGTTTCTTGTCTGTCAAATGGGATTAATAATAAGTAAAGATTAAGGAAGTAAATAACATGAGGCAATATCCATTGGGTATTGCATGTACTAGTGGTATCTCACTACAAGATACTTCTTTTTGTTTTATTTTTCTTTCTCTCTTTTTTTTTGAGACAGAGTCTCGCTCTGCCACCCAGGCTGGAATGCAATGGCAGGATCTCAGCTCACTGCTACCTCCACCTCCAGGTTCAAGCGATTCTCCAGCCTCAGCCTCCTGAGTAGCTGGGATTATAGGTGCACACCACCATGCCTGGCTAATTTTTTTGTATTTTTAGTAGAGATGGGGTTTCACTGTGTTCCCCAGGCTGGTCTCAAACTCCTGAGCTCAGGCAATCCACCCACCTCGACATCCCAAAGTGCTAGGATTACAGGCATGAGCCACCGCGCCCGGCACCAGATAGTTCTTTCTAGGTTACCTGTGACAAATTATGCAGCCCAGCGAGCATTTCTATATACTACAGTCTTGATACTTACAAGGGGATACCATGTTTAACTACTCCTTGGCTATGGGGAACATGGTGAAACGAAAGAGGCATGCCTAGGCTGGAGAGGTGCTAATCTCTCAGTTCTTTGTACATACACATGGCTTGTCCTTGAAACAAATTTCAGTCAGTCATGGGTTTTGTGTAAATAGACTCAAACTGCAATTGTACCCATCCAAAACCTAAAATCCTTCATCAAGCTTGCTTGCTGTCCATTTGTTATCAAGAAACATATTTTTACAAATCATGTTTTTAAGAGTACTGTGAACTAAAGTCATTATATCATGAGCATTAGATATAGATTTGTGTGTTGGTTGCTGTTCCTTCCTACTTGTGTAATCAGGACAAGTTACTGAATATCCCAAGCCTCAGTTTTCTCATGTATAAAATAAAAACAATGGTACCCCAATCTACATTATTTGGGCGGTGGATACATTAACAGCCAAGACTTCACCAGTACACAGTGTATCCATGTAATAAAAGTACACTTGTACTCCTTAAATTTATACAAATTAAAAAATAATGGCAGCTATAGAATGGTTGTAAGGAACAGTGGGATAATGTACTTATGGCATTGAGTGCAGTGTCCAGCCTCCACTATGTTCTCACTCAAGGTCACTGCCAATATTTTTAATACAAAGTGACAATTGGGTTTGCTTGTTGGAATGTTGTCTAGGCTCAAACTCTGGCTAAAGATCATACTCCCATATAATAGAGTGCTATTCAAATTGGTAGTCTCAAAAATTCATTGTGGATGTTTAGAATTACTTGGATGTAGAAACTTTTATCTGTGAATCCCGCAGACAAGAGGTAAGTTTAATCTGTGCATTGAGAAAGTCTGCACAAAAGGCAGCTGAACAGACCGTGAGCACTTTAGGGCAGGCTTGTGTCTTGTTCATCTGGTTCCCAGCTTTCTACCACAGTGCTAAGCACGGAGTCATCACCCTGTATTTGTTCAGCTGGTCCCTATACCTGTCTTGCCAAAAAGGTAAGTAGAGGCATGGGCTAATTTGCCTCAGCTCTGACAGCCCAGCTCACATGGGGTCTGCAAAGCCTATTTCCTGCAGGAGGAGTTAGGTGCAAGAGGTAAGATCATGGGCTTTGGAACCAGACTGCTTGGGTGTGAATCCTGACTGCATCAACTTCAAGCTGTGTGACCTTAGGCAGTTATCTACCTTTTTTGTGTGTGTCCTTCAGATTCCTTGTGTGAAATAAAGGTCACAATAGTACCGAGTCTTCAGCAGTTAGAAAGTGCCTGTCTCAAAGGGAGCACTGCGCAAGTCTTGATTCTGATAAGTACAGTTGTTGATTCTGATAAGTACAGTTGTACTGCACCCACACAGCCAGGGAGCAGAAGATACTTCTGCCATCAATCTCAGTAAATGTGAGACACACAAGGCTGTATTTCCTTTCTTTCACCTCCTCAGTCCTCATCTTCCATAGAATCAGCCTATGTGTTGTTTGTAGCCTAAACCAAGGCGATTTTTTTCTTGCAATAAAGAATTGCAGCCCTTCATGATTCCAGATGAATGAGGCTCTCTGGCTATCATTGCCAGATGATAGCAGCACTGGAGGCACAGACTGTGTTTTTTTCATCTTTGTGTTGTCACTGAAATGGTGTCTTGTGAGCATTCACAAATTCACACCTTTGCTCCTTCAGTTAACATTTATTCATCACTTAGTACATGTGCTGGACTGGTGTGAAAAGCTAGGGCAAAAAACAGGGGGTAGGGAATGGAGAGACACAACTATTTGTCCTCATGGGCCTTAGAGTCTAGTGGTAGTTAGATGGGGCAATATGACAAATGCAAATGGACAGTGCAATGCAATTGTCAAAAGTCTTGGGAGCAGTAGCACAGGCCACTGTGGGAACATAGAGCAGGAACACCTAAGGGGGCTTGAGTGGACAGGCAGGCTTCCTCATGTATGGGGAGGTCTGATGATCAAGATTTAGCCAGGCAGAGGTAGAAAGGCAAGATGGGAATATCTTCCAGGTAAAAAGATCAGTGTAAAGGACCAAGAGTGGAGAATGGAGGCAGAAAGAGAGAGAGAGAATGGAGGGAGAGCAGGGAGAGGAAACACTAGAGAAATAGATAAGACTCAAATCCCAGAGGGTCTGTATGCCAAATTCTAAATTTGGACCGTCTGTTAGAGATAATGCGGCATTTGCTGGGGAGGGATCAGAGAAAGTGATCAGGTCTGTAATTAAACTGTGAAGGAAGGAAGTGTCTTTAAAAGAAAAAATCCCAGCTTTCATGTTATTTCACATGTAAATACTTCAATATGTATCTCTAACAGATAAGGCCTTTCTATTAAAAAAAAAAACCCACAAGGTTATTGGTACACTTTACAAAATTAACATTAATTACTTTTGTCATCTGATACCCAGTCCACATTAAATTTCTCCAGTTGTCAACAAAATGTCCTTTTTAAAAAACACCTGGTTAAGTGTCTTTTTATTTCATAGCTATACTTCTTCTTTGTTCTCCCTGTTTTTTCTTTATTTCACTCTTTTGTTTGAGTAACTTAACTGTCATTTGACCTGTAGAATTCCCTCATTTCAGATTGGAGAGAGCTGATTGCTTGTTCTCATTTCATCCAACCATGTGCACATGACTCTCAAGTATTTACTGGTACTTTTTTTTTCTTTAAGGAGATGGAGTCTCACTCTGTTGCCTAGGCTGAAGTACAGTGGTTACTCACAGGTATGATCATAGTACACTACAGCCCCAAACTCCTGGGCTCAAGTGAGCCTCCTCCTTCAGCCTCCAAAGTAGCTAGGACTATAGGCACATGCCACCCAGCCAGGCTTTATGCACTGATTCATGAAGTACTCTGAATACACTAATTTATCTGGCCATTTACCAGGTTTAGACACAAGGTGGAGCCAGAGCACAGTCAGTGTTGATTTTCTCCTGACAGTCTCTCTGTCGGGCTTTCTGAATGAGACAGCAATGAGCCACTACTAAGCCCTAAGATCAGCTGGGAGTGATGGTGTGTACACACCCCAGGAAAAGTCTATGACAAGAGCAATGCTCCAGTTTATCACCACCCTACAATACTCTTCTCTGGTGGTTTCCTAGCTTGGTAGGGATTGTGTAAATAATGTAATCCAGAAGGTTTTCTGTTTTTAAAGAATTATATATATCTTTAAGGAACTTCAAAGCAAAAATTATCCACCCACCCCGAATCAGTGTATAGACTTTTCTTTTGGGTGTTCTCATTCTATCTGGGTTGTACCACCCTTAAAAATAAAACGTGTGTTAGGTATTCACACACAAAGTCATGTGCAGAGAGAATGTCCTTCACACCCTAGCCTGCTCTTTCAGTATTAATGAAATGATTTGAAATGTTTGTACGACTCATTACCTTCTCTGCCAGGGACAGCACAGTGCTGGCCTGAATTATGGCCACTTGTTCTTCATTTCTTAAATTCTGTAAAAAATAAGAAAGGCCATAAGCTGAACATACTGATATTATTTATTCCAAAGAAAATACTGTCTGACTGACTGCTACAGAGCATTCTGTATAAGCCTGTATAGAAGCTTAACAAATTCCTATTCTGTTTAGTAATAATTCTGAACAAAGAGTTAATCAAAACCTGGAAGAAGTATATTAAACCTGTTTTTTTTTATATCTCCTTAACACTGATTTGATTTCTGTGTCACTGGAGGCATATTTTATTAATAGTCATGTTATGAGAAAAACAGAAACCAAAATAGAATAAAGAACAGTCTCTTCATAGAAGTTTTGATGTAACTTTACTAATTCCGTTCTCTCCTTTGATAATTTTTCAAGGGAAAAACGGTGATTACTTCAACCTACAAGCACCATTCACCTACTATCACAATAAATGGTCCTCCTGCTGAATTAATGTGCCTTGACCCTGTCTGGAAGGTGTTTTTAGAAAGAAAATGGATTATAGCTTTCTGGTCCATTTTTATGGCACTGCCAACAGCCCTAGTATTTAGCAGCCTTTGCAAATGCATGACTGATTAATTTCACACTGGATGCCTTTGAGCCAGAGTCAGACAGTAATTAGCTTTACTCACTGGAGATGTGGTCAGCATTCAAACCTGAAACCTGCCCACAAAAAGCACTTTACAGGTCTCATTTCTGCTACTACCTTCCAGAGATCCTTACAACCCCTTAGCCAAGTTGTTTGATAAATTGTAGATTCTTCCCAAAGAGCAACATCCTTAAGTGAACATGGCATCTCACGTGCTCTTACTTTACACATGATGCATTGTTAAGTATTTCTTGCCTCTGTTTAGGCAAATTCATATCTATACTATACTTAATCAATTCTTTACTTACCCCATTATCGCCCAAGATATCAAGCTGCTTTATGAGATCAGGGATGTTCACATCCTGCAAAATCAAGCAGAAACTCATGTCAAAGACAAATGTAGCCTACTATTCCATCAGTGCCTGAACATGAAGTTAGAGGAAGAAATTTCAGGGCTTGAACTTCCTTGGGATGTTTTCAATCTGGCACACCTAGTTTTAAGCTTCAATTTTGCTTCTTACATGCTGTGTGAACTTGGGCCAGGTACTTAACAGATCATTCTTAATTTTGCTAGTTGCAAAATGGAGATAATAAATACCTACTTCATAGTCTGAGCTGATCTTCAGGATAAACAGACTGTGTGTGAAAGAGTCTAGCATGTAGTAAAGGACTTGGAATATTCTCATTAACTTTCTTCTCATGACTACCAACCCTTTTTTTTCAGTTGTGATAGACTTTCAGGTATAAAAAAGTAATAGGTAATAAATATAAAGAATCAACCAATTTCATTCTAATTAGCAAAATTCTGACCTGATTGAATTTTGACTGCCATGTAGAAAACTATAGTGCAGCACTATTTTTTTTAAGGTAGCTAGCATT
This sequence comes from Theropithecus gelada, assembly GCF_003255815.1. Classification (NCBI taxonomy): domain Eukaryota; kingdom Metazoa; phylum Chordata; class Mammalia; order Primates; family Cercopithecidae; genus Theropithecus; species Theropithecus gelada. The sequence goes on from NC_037673.1 coordinate 144,023,937, forward strand.
AATTTCATCTTTTATTTTTTACTCCTGTTCCTTGAGTCAGTTTGAAGCAGCTGAACTCCATTTGAAAGAGTTCATTGGATTAGGCTGTTTGTGATTTATCTGAGAAAAAAAGCATCGAAGGAAAAGGCAAAGAAAATAGTTTTCATTTAATTACAGTGAAATTCAAAAATTGCTTTGGTTGACAAATTACCATGCCACCCAGGAAAACCAGAAGTTTAAACACCAGGACAATGGTTTAAGATGGAAGGCAAGGAAGCACAACTTTACCACCCAAGTTTTCTCCCACTTTTTACTGTATTAGTACTACGTTCTCCTCTTACTCATGTTCAAACAGCAGTACAGTAGAGTCGTACCACCAGGAAAGGGAAAGTCTAGCTCAATCTCATAAGTACAGAGAAGGCAACTGAAGCAAGTATATTTTGCAGCTCAGAGTGGGAGCAGGAAGGGCCATGCAGAAGGTAAGGAGAGACCAGGAATAGCAGGCAGCATCCCAGCTTTACCCCAGGAACGGATATTCACAAGGTGATTTCACTACTCTGAAGGACAATGTATTTTCCCGGGGAACAGAGTCACTCAATTCAACTCTAATACTTAAAATATATCCAGTAGCACTAAAAAGATAATTATATGCTGTTTAATATGCAACCTGTTATAAACCCTAAACTCTTCCAAAAGAGGAATCCTCCCTAAATTAAACACATCAAAAGAGATGATGGACTAGATGACTTCAAACATCTTCTAACTCTGCCATTCCAAGATTATGAATTCCATAGCACCTAGAATGGCTCAAAGAAGGGACTCCAACTTTTCTATCTGGCAGACTTGAAATATATTTCTTGAAGTATTAAATTGATTTCACATTTCTCCCAGGTAATTAAGGCTAATTTTAATGCTGCATCTTTCTTCATATGACTCTGTTCTAAATAATCACGGATGCCTGTGTTTTTTCTGTTATCGTTTATGTATCTGTCACACATTAAAAAATATTCTGTTAATTTTCTAGTAGATGTGACTACTTTCAATTCCTACATAGTTTGCATCAAAATGATGACATCCAGTGACTGAAAGACAAAATAGTCATTAGCAACCTCCCCTTTTCCAACTCCCAGTTTTTCTAGTCTCTACAAACATAAAAAATGAAATATCTGCCTACCTTAACACCTTCTTTCATACAGTAGATCTGCAGAGCACTCACACCATCTGAGAATGGGTGAATTTGGAGATTAAATGGAGGGGATCGTCTCTCTCTCTCCTTGAAATACAGTGAAGAATATATGGAAATTAAAAACAAAACTGATTAATTAAACACTAAACCAGTGGTCTCTTTATGCTATTTCAGCAGTTTATTAATGTCATTTGGCAAAAAGAAAAAAAAATCAAACTCAGGATGTTCATGATTAAATGTGATGGAAAAAACTGACTAGTCAACTAAGAGATTGAGAAGATGGTGTCATCCATTCTTGCAAATTTTTTGGTCAGGGAAATGCAGGAAGTGGAGCTCCAGTTTAAACTGTATGAATATTTAGAGCTTTCAAATATCATAGCGTGGTCTTGCCATGAAGTTTTATGGCCGCTAACAGCCTTTTGCATATTCAATCTATTCAAGCTTTATGAGTAAGATATGTGGGCTACAAAAGAATGACTCTTCTTCACTGAAGCCTACTAACACCTAACTTTTTATCCAGACCTAATTTGAAATAGCCTAAAGAAGAAATAACTGGCAAAATAACAGAAATCAAATGGGAATTTTTCTTAAACTTTTATATATCAACACACACTGAACCAGATCCTAAGTCAGATTCTGCAGGATACAATCAAAATCTGATGTTTCTATGTTTTACTTGCAAAATAAAAACAAACACCTGAAATTTGGTCAGATTAATCAAGGTATTTTCTAAGACAAGTTACCTTGCTTCTTAGCCTTTTTTTTTTTTTTTTTTTTTTTTTTTTTTTGCGTAAATGCATTAGGGACTAAAACGTTTACTTATAAATTCACATTTACCTACAAAATATTTTTTTCATATAGCACATTTTGAAATACAATTCTTGAAGTAACATGTTTTAATGAGTCAACATTTAATTAAGGATGGACATGAGTATTTAAAAACAATGAAATGTTGAGGATGGTTGAAATCTATTATTTAAACTTACTTAAAAATTATTTATTAGTCTTGCTTATAAAAGATAGTAGTGCTGAAAAGAACAGTAACTAAAGACAGTTTTGAGTTGCCTCAAAGCATTACCGCTTACTAGTCACAGACTTAGGCAAGTTAGTTGATCTCAGTTGCCTCCACTATATAATTTTGAGGGTGATCGTGAGGTCCAAATGAGAGTATGAATCTGAAATGCTTAACTCAGCGCCTAGCTCCTCAATGTGATCAGTGCATGTTAATAGTTATGATTATTTTTATTATTATCATCATCATTTCCTTACTTCTAGCTCTAGGTTTCGAAACTCCAGCAGCTCATTCTGGTCTCTGGCGTCCTGTAGTTCCTGTTGTAACCGGTGATTTTCTGCCTCCTGTTTTTCTATCTAATAAAGTAAATCTTGAAGTTAGGTAAGCATTGCAAAAACCATCTACAACTTTGCAAAGCAAGCATGAATAGTGCTCAGTTTACTCAGTGAATAAGTCTTCCAGACCGTGAAAAAAATTCCCAAGTAGATGTGAATAAAATAAGTCTTTGGCTTTCTTTCTAGTTATCCTTCGGTTGAGTTTTTTGAGTCATAGAGAAAAATGCCAGAAGACGTCTCTGTTCCTTGGAATTAAAATCTAGGAATTCTGTGAATAGTGAATCTGAGAATACTCACTTTGCCCTTGTGATGGGTTAGAGACAGTCTACTAGAACCAAATTTAATAGTATACATAAGGGGACTGATACTTCTCATTTCTCAACTTATATTTGTTACAGAAATTTTTTTAACAGCTCTCATCATATACAAAACTTTGCTGAATTTCAATTACTACAGAAGAAAGCCAGCTCTTTAACACTGAATTCAAAAACCTTAATAATGAGATTATCACCTAGCTTTCCAGTTTTAAATATTATCACTCTCATCTCTGTACAAACACACTCACACGTGATCATGCAAACACTAGAATCTAGAAACTGTGGCCCACCCAATGAACTGACTACTCCAGGAACTCTGTATCTACTCAGCTCTGCCTGAAAATGGCTCACTTTATCTCCTTTGCTATGTGAGAAAATTCTACACTTCTTTAAACACCTTAAAGCTAAGCTCTTAAACATTAGCGCTTAAATAAGCTCTAATGTCCATAAGAGCCTTCCCTAGTCAATTCATTCAGAAGTGATACCTCTCCTTTTGTTTTCCTCTAGATTTTCTTATAGGACCTCTAGTATAACTTGAGAAAGCATGAATTTCAGTTAGTTATGTATAAGTGCACCTTCCCCTATAGACAGGGTTCATGTCTGAGTCATCTTTGGATTTTTTTTTGAGATGAAGTCTCTTTCTTGTCCCCCAGGCTGGAGTGCAATGGCGCAATCTCAGCTCACTGCAACATCTGCCTCCTGGGTTCAAGCAATTCCCCTGCCTCAGCCTCTCTAGTAGTTCGGACTATAGGTGCCTGCCACCAGACCTGGCTAATTTTTGTATTTTTAGTAGAGACGGTGTTTCACCATGTTGGCCAGGTTGGTCTTGAACTCCTGACCTCAGGTGATCCGCCCTCCTTGGCCTCCCAAAGTGATGGAATTACAGGCATGAGCCATTGTGCCCAGCCGTCATCTTTGGCTTTTAAGGAATTAGAAAATCTTTATGAAGTACAATGGATTTTGAGCTTCCCTTGATATTAACTGTGTGGGTGGGCATTATGAAGAGCAATTATTTAAAACCTTGAATTTAGAAATACAAACCCAGGGCCTTTTTAACATAGGACAAATCTTACTTTCCCAAGTATATACATTTGCAGTTAAATATTTAGTTTCATTGTCACTTCTGCCATCCTTTTACTTATTTTATTCTTAGAAGCCTGAGTATAAAAATTCCTCCTTTAGCCCAAAAAGATTAAGACTAACAGAAATCAGATAGAAGACACAATGGGATTTTTTTTTTATGATAAAGAAATATAAGAACACTTATTACTGGGCATCTCTGAAACTAATAGGAAAAGAAAGATAGGGAAATAGTGAGAAATATGTGACATTAATAAATGTAGTCAAGTTTTCTACCCTAGATATTTGTGGCCTAGTAAACTTTCAAAAGTTTGTAGAAGTTAACTTAAGATTATAAAGGAGATTCTACTTCCTAGAATCTTCTACTGAATCAATGGTGCAATATTTGGGGAGATTGCTGGTTCTAGTGGTTAATGAAACAATTAGATCAGTGGTTCACAGATTGTAATTCATTCAATGCCAACAGTTTCTTTATAGGGTCCCTTAACCTTCCTGAAAACAACAGTTCTCGATTTTTGAATACCTGCCCACTCTGTACATGACATATACATCATCTATACATCTAAGTGATGAAAACATCAGCTCTGCCTCACAGCATGCAAAGCAAGAGATAGGATGTCTTCACTTTGCCAGACTAGAGGGGAGGTAGGACAAGCATCTTTTTCCTCCTTCTCATGCTTACCAGCCACGATGTTGTGGTTAATTTTTATTACTTGTCAAGGATAAGAAATATTCATAGAAACAATTCTAAAATAATTTCTGCATGACTTTGGATTGACCTACACAATTATTTCCCTTACACAACTGGGCTTTCGATTTCTGTTTTTGTCAAACATAATATAAGATTTTCTGTAATTTAAATTAGCCGGGTGTGGTGGCACATGCCTGTAATCCCAGCTACTGAAGAGGCTGAAGCAGGAGAATTGCTTGAACCTGAGAGGCAGAGGTTGCAGTAAGCAATCAGAGATTGCGCCATTGCACTCCAGCCTGGGCAACAAGAGTAAAACTCCGTCTCAAAAAAAAAAAATAAATAAATTAAAAAAAAAAAATATATATATATATATAGAGAGAGAGAGAAATCGTTCACTAGATTTATAGAAGGTAAATATCAAACGAAAAGCCACCTTTGAACTGAAAATGTATTATGTTTAATTGCCTCTGTGTTCAGATAACCAAAATTAATTATATCTATTCAAGCCTAAACCATGTTTTTGTTTCTTAATTTGTTGAGTAATTTCCTGGAATACTGTTTTATGTTTTAAAAACAGTATTCATCTAAAAAAAATCTTTCATTAAAAAAAAAGAAAGACTCAAGGTTAATAAAAAGACAAAGTGAGAATCTAAGCCTATGCTAGGTTTCAGCATGGTCTTGGAGTCATACTCTGTCACTTCTTCACACAAAATAACAAGTTCTATTCATGGAGGTTTGTTTGTTTGCTTGTTTTGTTTCATTTTTTTTCTTTTTTGAGATAGAGTTTTGCTCTTGTTGCCTGGGCTGGAGTGCAATGGCGCAATCTTGGTTCATGGCAACCTCTGCCTCTCAGGTTCAAACAATTCTCCTGCCTCAGCCTCCCAAGTATCTGGGATTACCGGCATGCGTCACCACGTCTGGTTAATTTTTTGTATGTAGCAGAGACAGGGTTTTACCATGTTGGCCAGGCTGGTCTCGAATCCCTGACCTCAGGTGATCCACCCACCTCGGCCTCCCAAAGTGCTGGGATTACAGGCGTGAGCCACCGCCCCTGGCCCTCATAGAGGTTTTGTTGTAGATAAACAATCATACAAGATGTGCATGTGCGTGTGTGTGTGTGTGTATATATATATATGTACAGTATATATACAGTATATATGTATATATGGTTAGCAAATCAGGAGGTTTCAGGGATCACATCCTTTCAAGTCTGCACAATGCCCAGCGCAGAGCCATGCACACGTGCCACTTCACTGATGGTGATGGCGGTGACAGGGATGCGATTGAGCACGCAGCCGAGGACAGAGCAGCGCCGAAAAAGCCTCCCCTTCCCCTGGCCCCTGTGCCACTCCTGAGAGCACCCCCTGCTGCTCCTGGATCTCTCATGATTTTCTCCTTTGCCCCGCTAGGGTGTTGTGCCCAACATACCTTTTCTAAAAGCTCCTGGTTTCTCTTAATGAAAAGTTGTTTATCTTCTACCCAGTGTGAATCCTGTTTGACAAAGAATATCGCGCAGTCAGCATTTCACAGTGGCATGAAAGAGCCTGTGTCGTCAAACCACTTTGCCAGAGCTGCCTTCTACCCACCCTGTTTGTTTGCCTGCCAAAGACTGGTAAGTAGAACCCACCCCTGCCAGCTCCTTCAAAGACACTGGGGCCAAAGTTGCCGGGAAAAATTTAACCCCCTTTTCATCATCACTCCCTATTTCTACCTTTTCCAGTTTGAATAATCCAGGACCAGCCTTCTGGGGACTCAGAAGTGACCACAAAGGCAAAAAGTGAAAAGGGTCAGAATGCACACAGGCTAGATACATATGGATGGAAAACATTAAAATGCAGAACCATAAATGTAGCATAGAGGCAAAGAACACAGCTGGAGGGGTGGGTCTTGGTCTTAGCAGCTTAAGACAACTCTAGGCTATTTGTACAGGGTTCCTCTTCCTCTGGCATTCTTTCTCTTGCCCAACCTCATTCACTGTTGTGGCTGGGTTCATACTCTGGCCAGAAAAACACCAGGGACAGAAGTACAGAGTTGAACATTCTAACGCAGTTTGAGAAAGATCACTGTGGAGAGCCAAGCTGTGTCCTGGGTGCGGCCCATGCACAGGTGAGCTAGAGAAAGGTCAGTTTGAATTGTCTGCACCTGCAGAAAAGCTAGCAACCAAATGCCTACCTGCCCTTTCTGAGCCAGAGTCGCTTCCAGGTCTTCAATTTTTGCTTTATACCTTAGCACCTCTGCTTGAAGCTGTTCTTGAGCCTGGCGAAATAAAAATTCCACAACTCAGCAAGTAAAATGGTTATTCAGTATCTTTCTTGACTAGAACTCAACAAGTAAGAGAAAGAGAGAGAGGAAAAAAAAGAAGAATTTTCTATGACAAAAGAATCTTTCTGATCTAAATTCTTGTTTAAAACTCCCTGTAGCATTCTTTATTTTCAGGTTAATATTCACTCTTTAGCTTGGCATTCAAGAACTCCCATTATATTTCCAATATTTTCCTACTATTCACCAACCTAGAGTCAAACCCTTGCCTGCTGACATAATTCTTGTTTCCTAAATATGCCTTGTAACTCTCCACTCTTCTCTTTATTTGAATGATTTCCCTTTCACAAAAGCCTTGTTCCATTTTGCTTCCCCAAATTCTTTCGATTCTTTTTTTTTTTTTTTTTTTTTTTTTGAGACAGAGTCTCGCTCTGTTGCCCAGGCTGGAATGCAGTGGCATGATCTCAACTCACTGCAACCTCTGCTTCCCGGGTTCAAGCAATTCTCCCACCTCGGCCTCCCAAGTAGCTGGGATTACAGGCACCTGCCACCACACCCAGCTAATTTTTGTATTTTTAGTAGAGATGGGATTTCACTGTGTTGGCCTGGCTGGTCTTGAACTCCTGACCTCAGAAGATCCATCCGCCTCCACCTCCCAAAGTGCACCCGGCCTTTCCATTCGTTCAGAGCAAACTTTGTGCCTAAATTTAAGTCCCCAAATCAGTTTCTCTCTGTCTCTCTCTATATATCATATTTTGTGTGTCTGTGTGTATAAGTAGTTTTGAATACTAATCTTGTATGGAGCAACCTTGTTGTCCTATGTGATTTAGCCTAGTAATTTGTTTCCTGCCTGTAAACCCATTTTTGTTGTTGTTTTACAATATGGATAGGTTTTTTAGTACAAGGTTGAATAAAAGCAGCAATGATAGCTATCCTTGTTCACTGTGAGAATAATTCTTTTGATTATTAAATATTACATTTACCTTTATCAGGCCCCCAAAATAATTAATTTTACTAAGATTTATTTTAACTGTGAATTGATGTTGACTGTAACCTATTTTTTCTTGGATCTAATTTTATCTTTTTTCAATGATGCTTTCATCTGTATTATTTTTAAATTTCCAGTCTCTTTAAATGTACTCTCTTGTTCTTTTTCTAACATCCTTGTTTCTTTTAGATGATTTTTCTCAGAATGGTAACTTTTCCTGAATTTAATGGCCAGAGATAATGCTAAACCTTTATTTAGATAGAAGAATCAAGTGAAACGGGGAGGAATCTCCAAAAAATAAAAGGAGGAGTCTCCTTTTTGGGGAGGAATCTCCAAAAAATAAAAATAAAATAATATGCTATTATTTTAACTCCCCAATCCATGTTGGTAGGAACACTTAAACACAAATATTATAGCACTAGGACATATACATGACAGCCTACAGGCACATTCCTTTGTAATGATTGCTTGCCTGTTCTAAATCTGTGTTTTTAAAAAACCTGCATATTTACTAATATATGTGTGTATGCATGCTACTGTTTAAAAATGTGTAACTGTTATATCTACCCTTTCCCACTGAAAAACAGTAGTTCTACAAAACTCCTCAGTGCATTGTAGACTCTCCAGAAAGAAAGTAGGATGAAATCACTGGGTGGTCTGGGTGGTCATGCTCCCTTTTGGCTCAAGTAAATTTACCTAGGAGGCAATTATAGCCTGGTGATTATGACTATGAAGTCACAAGGCTAGGAAACCTAGGTAAACCTAAGTAAATAATTTAACTTCACTAAGCTACACTGAACTTCTACTAAGCTATTATTTCCTCTTCTGTAGAAAGAGGATAATAATCATATCTAGCTCCTAGGGTTGTTTTAGGATTAAATAGATAATGTGTGTAAAGTGTTCAGCACAATGCCTGGAACACAGCAAGCACTCAATAAATATTAAGAAGTAGTATAGTACATGTCTATCTTTTCTTTTTGTTGAAATAGGCTCATGAGAGGCAATTATGATATAAAGGAAAGAACATTTGACCCAGTAAGACTTAAGTTATAATATCAGCTTTGCCATTTACTATTTGTGCGATTTTGGGCAATTCAATTAACCTCTCTGAGTATCAGATTTCTCTTTTATAAAATACCTGCCTTAGGGGGCTGTCCCAAGGGTTAAATGAGATATTGTCTGTGAAAATTCTGGTAAGCTGTCAAAAGTAAATGCTGTGCACTTATTAACGAACAGAAGACACTGGCTCACTATAGGTTTTGAAAGATAAAAAAGTTCTTTTTCTAAGCAAGAAATGAAAAAATGGCTTAACAAAATCCAATATTGTCTAGCTTTGAAAATGTATGTTTTCAAACAGCAAGAACAAGAACTATGTACTCAACTATCTTTAAAAGAACAAAAGCATTGATCTAAGCTGGTTCTAATGTTTCTAGATTCAAGGTTTGTTGACATAAAAGCTATAACAATTCAAAAGCTGCAGATGAGAGAAAAGTACAGGGAAAGCTGTCCTATTGATATTTTTATGTCCAGGGTACTTTTTTTTTTTTTTTTTTTGAGACGGAGTCTTGCTCTGCCGCCCAGGCTGGAGTGCAGTGGCCGGATCTCAGCTCACTGCAAGCTCCGCCTCCCGGGTTCACGCCATTCTCCTGCCTCAGCCTCCCGAGTAGTTGGGACTACAGGCGCCCGCCACCTCGCCCGGCTAGTTTTTTGTATTTTTTAGTAGAGACGGGGTTTCACCGTGTTAGCCAGGATGGTCTTGATCTCCTTACCTCGTGATCCACCAGGGTACTTTTATGCTGTGATTGCTGCATGCTAATTCAGTACACTGTCACAGATCCATACTAACCTTGGCTTCTCGTTCAGCGTCAATGATGCCTCCCGTCTGCTCCTGTAGGAGGGCATATGCTCTTTGGAGGGCCTGATATTCTTTTGTTAATTGTCGAAATCTTAGTTCAGATTCTTCAGCTGCTAAACTCTTGAGGTTAAGAAAAAAAGCCCCAAAAGAATTGTGTTATGTTCAAGTCGCGTGTTCAATGTGAAATATTAACATTTGCCCACTTTTTACAAGAAGTAAAATGTTGTTTAACAGTCTATTTGATTTTGTTTTTAGCTCTGAAGTGTATATATGGGCACAAATACTGTAATATTTTCAAGATGGACACTGCAGAAATATTTATTTTAGTAAAAGAAGCATTTAGCATTTGATACATTTCTCATTGTTAATGACTTGGGCTTAGAATGCAGTCAATTTTGGATCCAAATAAGAAAAAGTCATATCCAGATTTTGTACCTCAATTTGAGGAAATGATACCCTAGAATTTTACTCTTATTTCTTTTCAGTATGTTCATCTCCAGCAACTTGTTTTTTTCCCCCGGATAAATCATAAAAGTTGTTTTATTGCTTTACATCTTAAACTTCTGGACATAACATAATCAACACGGAATTTTGGGAAAAAATATAGATTGGGGTGTTTCACTCCTAAGATCCCGAGTCAGGCGTTGCATGGGTTGGGTCCCCGAATTTTCATTGTAACTGAGGCCTCTAGATCATTCTGATGAGGGTGGCCCACAGAGCACACTTCACTCAACAGTCTCTCAGACCACATCCAAAAACCTGGTAAGGCCTCCTGGGTTCCTACCTCCCCTAGATAAAGAATTTTGGAAAGTAACTTTTATTTTGAAAGAAGTCTTTTAGAGAGCTGAACTGGAGAGAAATTTCTAAAAGGTTTACCTGCTATAAGTGAAACTATTTTTCAAGAGATAACAAAGTGCGGCCTCAAAATTGGTTACTATTATGGGACCACTTTGTGCTGTTTATATAAAGGAGATGAAGAGTGAAATGCTTTTTCTCCCCCCTTAAATAAAATATTTGGTGACAATATCACCCAAGGCTAGAGAGGTAGAAATGCTTACTTCATCCAAGTCATCATCAGGAGTAGCTGGTGTTCTGTCTGTTCTAAATGAGGCCATGGATGATGTCTCTGAATCCATAGAGTCCTCATCATAGCCAATGAAAGGGTCTAAAACAGGCCTCTACATGGAGGGAAAATACATATTTACTGACACAGCTAACAGTAGGGAAAGTTGAATGTTAAAATACTGTCAACTGGCATACATGTAAGTGAATATAGAAGACACGGATCCTTTATGCTTCTTTGTTGAAATAAAAACATTAGGCACAAGCATAATAATTCCAACAAGTGTTTCTCCCATATTATTTCACTTCTGACATCTTAAGAAAATTCATTAATATTTAGCTTTTTTCATAGAAACACTGAAGCCTCTTTTAGATTACATTTTATATCATGATGAGCGAATGTGGTTTACTCTTTCCTGTATTTAAACTATGACCAAAGGACTTCGAAAACTCAGGTGATAGAGATGATCAAATCTTAAGTCTTGTCATCCAAGTCCACATTAAAAACAAATGGTATACTTGGTAAAAACAAAATTAAAAATCAAATAGACAAACTGAATAACAAAACTTTGTGGATTGTAAGAGGCTATAGAGATATTGGTGGATTGGGAGCATTGTTATCAATAATATTATCTGAATGAATAATAAAAATACATTAATTGTCATAAACTGGGCATCAGACTCTCATACTATTCAGTGGGAGACATCAAAATCATGTACATTTCTTGAATAGGACTCTCCAACTCGTCAGGTAATCCTTTCTACATGAAACCTAGGGGCATCTCCATTTAGAGAAAGTCATATTAAAGCAAACCCTTTCAGGTTAAAATTTACAACGGAATCATTTTTAGACTTTGAAGAAATGTCAACAGAAAAGATTTTCTTCTAGCAAATGAAGCCCATGGTTTGCTGCGACAGTTTGGGAACACCTGGTTCATTACACCCGTGCAGGAAGATGCCATGCCAAGCCTCATCTCTCTGGCTGCTTATGGCAAGTGCCTGATAACTTCGATTTCTTATTACCTTAATTGGCTTGGAACTTCTTCTATGCTTTCTCCTACGGATGAGCTTTTCTCGGTCCTGGAAAACAGTTGAAATATTTTTCAGATCCAGAATTGGTAGATGTTGCTTTATAGTTTTTTGCAAAGACAGAGTGTTTTTTCCCATAAGGCGTTATATTTGGAAAAGAATAAGACTTTGTTTTTTAAATTTTGGCAACTTTTGGGATTGATACTTAAATATATTCAAAATAAGAATCTTCTACAACTATTCTTGATGATTTATGTGGAACAAGGAGCCTCATGATCAGAAAGTGTACTGTGTTCCTAATCAGAATTCTTTGTTTTATACTTGAACATCAAGTAGCTATGAAAATAGTTACTTATCATGTACTTATCATGTACATTTCTCAAATATGACTCTTCAACTCGTCAGGTAATCCTTTCTACATCAAACCTAGGGGTATCTCCATTTAGAGAAAGTCATATTAAAACAAACACTTTCAGGTTAAAATTTACAACAGAATCATTTTTAGACTTCTAAAAAATGTATAGTACTTTAGTACTGTACATTTAGTACTTTAGTTCTGTACTTTAGTCCTGCTAGATCCAAAATTACTTTAAATTTGTGTTAAATATATAATTTCACAATAAAGTAAAAGTGTATTCTTTTCATTTAGTCATTTGAAATGCATAGAAAGCTGTCTTTGGCCTATTTTTGGATTCTTGTTCTCACCTGCAGTCCCTGAAAATAGGACAGGGAACAGAGTCGCTAGTGGGTTGGAGTCATTTAGTGTTTCTGTTTTGTTTTCAGTTTTTAAAAAATTTTCTGGGAATCTCAAAGAATGCCTAGAAATATTGATCAATTTCATGATTTATTGTTGCTGTGAATGGAGATATCCTGGGAATCTGGGGTTTATTCACTAAGCACTCCATGTGTTTACTGTAAAAATTTAAACTAGATAGAGTGTCTTTTGGAAAGTCTGATGAGTATGCCTAAATAGCCCAAAATTCTATAAAAAAATTTACAGCTTAATCTCAGGATACTCAAAGCCAGGCAAATTCCTGGGCTCATGAATCTGTAAAATTTATGAGTTCTGAGGATGTGAAAACGAAATGAAGAAAACAGGGAGACCACGCTTAATAAGCAATCTGGTTTAAGCCAGTGGTGTTCAGGCTTTTTTATTTTTTCACCTTTATAAGTAAAAATGCAGCCTCTACGTATGAGACTTTTACAATTTACATATTATTGTGACAGTTAATATTGAGTGTCAATTTGATTGGATTGAAGGATACAAAGTATTATTCCTCGGTGTGTCTATGTGGGTGTTGCCAAAGGAGGTTAACATTTGAGTCAGTGGACTGGGAAAGGTAGACTCATCCTCAATCTGGGTGGGCACAATCTAATCAGCTGCCATCACAGCCAGAATAAACGCAAGCAGAAGCACGTGAAAAGACTAGACTGGTTTAGTCTCCCAGCCTACATCTTTCTCCTGATTCTTCCTGCCCTGGAACATTAGACTCCAAGTTCTTCAGCTTTGGGACTTGGACTGGCTTCCTTGCTCCTCAGCTTGCAGATGACCTATTGTGGTACCTCATCTTGCGATCGTGTGTGCCAATACTCCTTAATAAACTCCCCATTATATAGATATCTATCCTATTAGTTCTGTCCCTCTAGAGAACCCTAATACAATTATATATTTAAATTACCCTCCTAATCTAGTGTATTCATTATAACATATAGTCAACATAGAAATTTTTAAAAGGATGAATCAGAAGTAATTATAAACAGAAGCTATAACCTTTCTTTCTCTCAGTGGCAGTGAATCACTTTTCTCACCCCACTCTGGAGACTATTGCCTAACTCCCTCCTTGCTATTCAAGTCTTTAGATCTGGACTTGGTCCTGAAGTGAGAGCAACCAATGATGTCATTCACAGAACAAACATGGAGAGGCAAAGAAGAAAACCCAAAGGCATCTAGAGGTCTCAGTGCATCCTTACTAGTAACACATACCTCAGCCAAACTCTGACGGAAGTAATAACTGCTCTACCCACTCAGCAGGTACTGAAGTAAAGATCAGAAAATCTGGGCTGAAATTTTAGCTCTGTTATGTAATTATTTTGTTGCTGTTTATCCAATAAATATTTCTTAAACTGTAACTATGTGCTAGATACTGAATTGAGACCTGGGAAACAAGATGTATATGTGATGTTGTTAGCATAGACAACATGTTAAATCTCTGAGCTTCAGGATCCTGTTACTGGAAGACAATTATAAGACACACCCAACCTACCTACAAACTTATACAACAACGCATTTAAAAGTTCTTTTAATGTGTTTTGCTGTTATTATTTGTGCTACCAAATTAGTTAACGAAGGATTATAATGTAAAAGGTGTAAAGCAGTTGAACAATATAAAATATTGGAATACAGGCTCTAGAACAAAATTACATATTGAACATATGAACTTGGGCCTCTGGAGTTAATCTAAAATTAACTGCTTTCAGTGTACATTTTGTTGGCTACTTGACCTTGGGAACAACTTAGGGTTTACAGATTGATTGACACGTACCCTTGTGAGCTCATCAATTATGTTCTGTTGCTCAATGACCTGAAGTTTTAGAAACTCTGTTTCTTGTTCTTCATTAGCTTGGTCGAGGTCGTTCAGAGATTTTAATTTCTTCAGGGGTGGATGGGATGTTATTTTTTCTCTCTGGATAGGAAAAGAAGAAAGTACAGGTGGAGACTTTAAAAACCGCCAACTTTGGTTGTTAACATAAAATATCTGTAGAAAGTTTATGAGGCTCCAGCTAAATTTGGAAATTGCCCAGCCTGAATACACACACACACCGACAAAATCCTCAAGCACATTTTATCTGCAATAATAAGTCAATATCATTGGGGATTATCTGAAGATCTCTATAGATGTACTGAAAGTCTATTAAGGAGTACATTAGCATTTCACTTGTCCATATATAACACAAGTAATGGTATCTATTTCCCAACTATCATGCACGATCTTAGAAGACAAGTGTGCCTGGGGTATAGGTCTGTAAATAGCATGTTAGTGAAGTCGTGGAAGGTTTCTGTGGCTAAGTTATGTCAAAGCTTTCCTTATCCATTTCCGAGCTTTTGGAAGGCGTGCAAATTCCTGGAAGCACTCCTACAGTTTTGCAAATATAGAAACCTCATAAAACTCAGAGCCAGCAACCTTCTCTTGCTTTCTTCGTTAAGGCTTCCTTGCTTACATAAGGAAAAATCCAAATAGCATTGCATTTTTAAAATAAGCTGAGAAATGGCAATAAGTCAGGTTATTAGGGTAATACAATCAAGGAAGCTGCAGTTTTGCAGAGTCTGTGATACACACCATTTCTGAATTTTCCTTGGTAACGGCTTTTAGTTTTTCTTCCATGCGCTGCAAGGACACCATCAGTTCATCGTTTCTCTTGGCGAGGCACTTGTTCCTTTCCAGGAGAGGTTTACATTGCTTTTCGGTTTCCCGCACGCGTTTTAACTGGGAAGAAATAGTGAAGATTTGTGTCTTGTGTTTGGGGGACATGGGGGCAGGGGAGTAAACAGGTGGGAGTGAAAGCACTTCTGCAGCCAGTGTTGTCTGCTTCACTATGTGGCTCAGGACTGACCACTGACATTTCAATCCTTCAACAGACTGATTGCTTTCTTTTCAGTTTTCTCTAATGGCTTTTCATCACAGCCTTCATGACCTCCTATCAATCCACTGTCCTAAGGAAAGTACTGAAGATACTGGTTTTGGAAATGCTCGGGAGGACCTGCTCTCCTTATTTTCTTTCGCTACCCTCACCTGTTACTCCACCATGCTCAGCTGCAATCCCTGCACCTGGAATGACCTCCATTAGCGCAGAGATAAAGGAGCTCACTCAGACCACACGGTCACTAAGTAATGCGGCCAGGACCTGAATCCAAGCCTGGTTATCGCCAAAGGTCGTTCTTCCAGAGACCTTGTGGAAATCTCCTGACTCGCACTACGGTTGTTAGTTTAAAAGAAATTTTATTGAGGAAAAAACCACACGTAAGTTTGAAACTCTATGGATGTTTGTGTAAGGATATCGAATTCTCCCCAAGCTTAGTAAAGTATGATTGTATTGTTATCCACCCATAATTAAGAGTGAGCATACGCTCATTTGCTTGGTTAGTCTAAAGCAGGGTTTCTCCGTCTTAGCATCCGTGATATTTTGAGCCAGATGTTTTTT
This sequence comes from Theropithecus gelada, assembly GCF_003255815.1. NCBI lineage: Eukaryota > Metazoa > Chordata > Mammalia > Primates > Cercopithecidae > Theropithecus > Theropithecus gelada. Next base: position 144,039,930 of record NC_037673.1, read on the forward strand.
TTGATGTGAGGTGTCCTGTGCATTGGAGGATGTTTAGCAGCATCCCTGGCCTCTGCTTGCTAGATGCCAGTAACACTCTGCTAATTGTGACTATCAAAAACATCAGACACTGTCAAGATCGCCTGTAGTTGGGAACCACTGGTCTAAGTTTATGAAAATTGTCTTGAGGGGATTGTTAATAGTCCTCCCCTTTACTCTTAAAATTCTCCTTTTTGTATATTTCATGATTATCCTATATATAATAGATTTTCATTTTCAGCTTCTCATGATTAGCTTATTCTTTTCTTACTAATGATTCTGAATGTGAATATGTATTGGGAGAAGAGCAAGGAAAAAGGAGGGCTGTATCAGAAATATTTGAGAAGACTTTTAAAAGTACTCACTCCGTTCTTGAGCATCTAAGATTTTGGGAAGTGCTGAGGTAGAAGATTTAGCTAATTATGAATATTAGTAAAATCTCATCTTATGATTCTTAAGCAGCACTTCCACAAATCCATCTCAATCTCAATTTAAGAACTCCATTTCATATTAAACGCCAAAACTGGATTCATTTCTATAAATAATCTGACTTAGTCCTGAAGCATTAATGCCTTAGTCCTTAGTGCCTGAAGCATTAATATTAAATATTGTATACATAAAAGGAAAATAAGTTATTCTACTAGGTTCACTTTTTTAACCTGTCTCTTCTGAAGGTCAATTATGTGAGTTTTAAATATTTACATTTACTTATTAATAGTATTCATAGAAAATTCAGATATGCATACAGAAAATATCTATAATTCTATCACATCATACATCAATAACCACAGTCCCACAATACCAGACAGAATGTTCCTTTTAAGCTACACCTTAAATAAAACACAGAAAGGTTGAAAAACAGTGTTTGTGTGTTTATATACGTATGTGTAAATATGTATGCATATATGTATGTCTATATAGTTATAAATACATATATATACACACACATACACATGTATATTCAGGCTAACACTAAAACAAAAATCTGATACAGTTCAACTAATAACAATGACTTTCAGCCAAGAAGTATTACCAGAGGGAAAAAAATGCATAATGATTAAAGGGTCAATACACACAAAAAATTAATAACAAATCATTAATTTGTTATAAATTAATAAATCATTAACAAATTAACAATTATTACAATTATAATTATAACTTGTTATAATTATATATAACTTGTTATAATTATAATAATTATAACAATTATTAATTTGTTATTAATTTATAACAAATTAATTAATAATAATTTATATTCACCTAGTAACCTAATTTTTAATATAGTATATATTATAAATATGTATTATTGTTCTATATATATAAAGTAAAACTGAAATAACTCAGAAGGATATAGACAAATCTATTGGGAAAAGAAGCAGACAAAAATATCAGTAAGAATTGAGATAATTTTAAACAAGATTATTAACAAACTTCAATCAAACTGTAACTGATAATTACAGAGTATGCCTCCCTTTCATGTAAACATGTAACATTTCTAAAATTGACTGTATACTGAGGTCATAAAGCAAATCTCAACAAATCTTGAAGGAATGAAATATACAAAGTACATTCTCTGACTATCGTAGAATTAAGGAAGAAATTGATACCAGAGAGATAACTAAAAAATCTCTAAATGTTTTGAAATTAAGCCATATACTTCTAAGTGACCCATGTATCAAAGGAAACATTACATGACATTAGAAAAATTTTTGAATGAAATAACAATATATTAAACTAAAGCAAGGCTTAGAGGGTCAATTACAGCCTAAAATGCATGTAGTTGAAAAAAAGGAAAGGCTGTAAATAACTTTTATATGAATAGCTCTATTAAAAACAAAAATGTAAGCCATAGAGCAAGATATTTTATATGCAAATATACCACAAGTGATGATTAAAAAAATCCTAATAGTAACTAAAACAGTAAAGGCAGCATAACAGAAAATGGGCAAAAGGCTAAGGGCAAATTGTATCTGAAAGGCTAGTAAATATTTGAAAAGTTACCCTACCTTCTTAATAATGAGGAAAATTAAAACCATAATGTAAGGTGTAAGAGTATGCCCTACATCCACCAACATGACTAACAATTATCTTTGTATGTTGGCAAAGATATGGAGAAACTACCACTTTCATTCATTATTGGTGGGAGTTGTGACAACTTACTGTTTGGTAGTAACTATTGATGCTGACTACATCCATACTCTAACATCCAGCAATTCCACTCCTCTGTATATTCCACCAGAAATGGGCCTATTTTTTTTTACAAATAACATGTAGAAGCACTGTTCTTCTCAAAACAGCTCAGAAGTTTTAAGAAACAACATACATGTCCATTAACAATAATGGGGATAAGTATATTGTGATATATTATTTGAATGCTATAGAGAAATGAAAATGAATGAATTCTCCATGCAACATAATGGATAAATCTCACAAACAAAGCTGAGTAAAAGAAGCAGAAGAAGTCAGACAAAAAGGAGAAAAGATTGTATGATTTCATTTACAAAAAAATTTTAAATGGTGATAGACATCTACGGTGATTGAAGTCAGAATAGTGGTAAGTTTAATAGGATGCTGATTGGGAGGGGTCACAAGAAGCGGGGGTGTGAGATGCTGGTATTCTTCCATTTATTCATCTGGATGGTGGTTTTTTGAGTGTGCCACTTTGTGAATATCTATTGAATGGTATCTTTACTATTTGAACACTTTACTATGGTACATACCTATAACATAGTATGTAATTCTGTAACATAATACTTAACAACAACAATAAAAATTTTTAGTATATCTCACCAGTTCATTTCGTTCATCTCCAAGCAAGGTATTCCTGTCTTCTAATTTTCTTATAGTGGCATTCAATTCAGCTATTCTCTTTTGATTTCTTCGCAAATCCTACAAAGAAAAATTAAAATGGGATTTCTTCAACAACACTTTTCACAAAGTTTGGGACTATCACTTATTATTCATAAAAGTAATAGGCTCAGTTCTCTTATCTGGCTCCTGAAGACAGAATAAAATCTTCTGTTATCCAAAGAGAATATAATAATATTTACCCTTTTATAACTCTCAATATTCACCACTTGGGTTGACTACCACGCTAGGTTGTAATTGCAAATGAATTCCATGTGGCAGATACTCCCTGGAGCCAGGACTCAGGGCAGGGAGAGTGTAGAGGGTTGGATCAACTTATCAGAGCTGTGTGCTACGAGACCAAGGTCATGCTGTGATTACATAAAAGTTCAAAGGGCATCCCTTGTGTCATAGCCACACTTTGCTCCCCACAGCTTACATAGCTGTCCTGCTATTACCATTAGCCACAGAGGGGAGAGATTAGGAGGTAGGGATGAATATTGTCAATTTCTTCATACTCCTGAAGAAAAAGGTCAAAGTGAGAAAATGGTGTATTACCTTCATGTATAAAGGGCAGTAGTTTATAGGATAGACCTCGCTAGTATATTCTGCCCAACGCAACTGGCTTCTCCACTGGCAGAATGGCTATGAATTACCTTACACAGGGCACTCATGGCTTAATTTCATGTTTTAGAATTATATAGGACTGTTATTATCATATGTTAACAATTACATGATCATCTTACATTTTGATAATGCTGTACGGTTGACAAAGTAGTTTCGAACACGTTATATTCCTACATTCATAATACCCTAAAGGATTCAGCAGAACAGGTAAGATTCAGGTAGGTAATAACTCCTTTAAGGTCTTGTGGCTAATGTCAAAAGATCATTAACTAATATGTATTAAGTGCTATGTGCCAGACACCATGCTCAACATTTTACATATTATCTCTTCTAATCTTTAGACCAGCCTTATGAGGTACCACGATAGCTTCTATTTTACAGATGAGGAAACTGAATGGTGAAGTGGTTTGCCTAAGGACACACAGTAAATGGCAGATTTGGGATTTGAACCGAAGAGTCCGACTCTAGAGCCCATTCTCTTGACAATTATTCCATATTGTGGGTACCTGTCAGTGTCAGAACTAAAACTTACAGAAACTGCTAAATCCTAAATAAGTACTCTTTCCACCACTTACTAAGATTATATACATATATGTGTGTGTGTGTGTGTATATATATATATACTTATTCTGAATATCAATTCATAAATTATTCATTACTTAGTTCTAAGTAGTACTTTGGAACCCACCTCTGTTCGTAAATAATACATTTCCATCATTATAGCAGCTAAATAATTGGAAAGGTATAAGAGTTATAGCCAACTGCATATAAGCCCATTTCTATTGCCGCATTTCTGAAAATAATTTCTCATATAAAATGATGAAAACCCATGGAAATAAGTGGTAAGTTCTATCAGACAATAAGTCTTCAGGTGAAGATTATACATGGTTTTGTCTTTTATGCAGTTATACATTTTGACCCCTGTAGATGACAATCATCTTTATCAATTTTCAACCCAATTGTTCACAAAAGGGAAAATTACCAGTGTAGGCAAGAGGCAAAATATTTTCATCTAATTTATGTTTCTCATAATAGACTTAAGTTTGGATAGGTATTCCCTGGCTAGAAAAATTCTAGGAAGGATTTAAAGAAATCTGTCTCATGTGATCTGCTAATGTACCACAGACCACTTAGTCGTCTATGAGTTTAGAAAACCCTGTTCCCAAGACACTAGCTGATTTTATAGTAGGAGGTAGATTGATTTCTTTGTAGTAAACAAGAAAAGAGCTTAAGTAAAAGGTAAAACTTGGGAGCTAAATAAAAGATGACTTATGTGTTCTTAACTTCAAGTAGAAAGGACTTACAGGACTGCTGCAGTGTTCGGAACCATCACCTGCTCTTCCTGGAATTTCTCGTTTTGGGCTGCTCATGTTGCACTCAGCCTCCTTGACCAGAAACAGTTGTTCGTCCAAAGCCTCCTTCTGAAGTTGGAGTTTCTGTACATAGCCTGTCTGGGTCTCCAGTTCCTTTTCCAGGGAAAAGATGATCCTGTCCTTGGCTTTGATTTCATCCATCTGAGTTAAATGAGACCCAGGACATTTTATTTAACAATGCTATAAAGAAATACATTTTTACAATGGTATGAGTTTAACTTTTTTCATCTGATTGATACAGAAAAAAATCATGGATATGACAAGCGTATTGGTTTCATGAGTAAGATGAGGCAACACTGTGTAGTGAAGAAGTATCCTGGGTTAACCAGGTGGAGAGTAATTTTTTTCTCTCTAGTATATCCTGTGAAGATGTTTTGATTCAATATATTGTTTGAAATAGTCTGGGTTAATTAGATATGCAAAGGAAAGTCTAACTTTAAAATGGCCATTCATTTTAATAAAGATGAACACTAAATATTCCATATAACGTTTTCTAGGACATTTTTTGACGTCACTTCTTTAGGCAAATGGGTATCCAAATTCAATCAAAATAGCTGTTGCTGCTGTTAATAGCTTGTCATTTGTAACTGAAGAAACTTCAGACTTCCCAGTGGCCTAGTCATTTTCCAAGCCTAACATGCTTGCATTCAGGTGATGGATTTGGAGGGAGGTCCTTCCACGGTTCATGTGTTGTATCTCTTTATATCCTCACTTGTATTTCAGAGCAGCCAGTTCTTAGCAACCATTTTACCATTACCATGAGAAAATCATGGTTGGGATTAACAGGAATAGAAAATATCTGGCAATATTAACCACTATTTTCCCTCCCACAGGTGTGGGATATATTTATTGATCCCAATATGCATTTCTGCTAAGCCTGGGCATGGCCTCAGAAGGATTTCTCTACTAAAGGCTATAGGCATTCAATACCAGTTGATTTGAGTTCTCTTGGAATGAAACCTTTTTGCCATCCTAGGATGAGGGCTAATGAAGTGAATGTCTATAAACAATTTTTTAAAGAGAGCATAGCCATTGGGTGAAACCTTTCTTCTCATTTCACTATATTCTGTGTGTACATTCAAAATGGAGATAAGGAAAAGACATTTAATACAGACAACATTATGCTGTTTTGCTTTTTCTGAAAGTGTCTCCTTATGCAAAACAAATAATTTTGTATAAATTTTTCTTTGCTGTGTGCTCTTAGGCCACAAAAAATATTTGTAATAGAAATGGTGTTACAGTCATGTATTTTCCATTTAAATATCTGTGAGCTATTGCCTTCGAGTCACTTGCTTAAATTTTAGGTCAATTTTGAGAGAACTTTGGGCTAAATTCTGCATGATACTGTAATATCATCTGATAACTGGGTAAGAAATCAACCGGGAATAATAGCATTATTATTATTGTTAACTGGGAATAATAGCATTGTCTTTGGTTTCTGTCTCCTTATAGAAGACTTGAGACCAGTGTTTTTCTTAACTGAGAAGCATGTTCGTTTGTCAGACTTGTCATCTGGAGCATTGCTTTTATTTGCAGGTTAACATAGCTCTAGTTACTTTTTATGAGTTAACATAGCTCTAGTTGATTTTTATGTACTCACCTTGCTAAACTTGTTGAGAAATCATCCCATTACTTCCCACATTCAGCCTCATCATCACCATCATCATAGCTGACATTTATTGATCTTTCACTGTATTCAGGGTACTATACTCAGAGCTTAATATACCTTATTTTATAACAATCCTATTCAGTAGGTTCAGTCGTCATCATTTTACAGGTGATCGGTGAAGACCTGAAAGCTTGAAAACTTGGTCATAGTCATATGGCTAGTAAGTTGTGAAGCCTTACTTTTAATGGAATCACCTAACCATAGAGCCCATTCTGTTAGGTACTATGCTGTACTGGCTTTAAGATTGTTCATATACTTTAAGCATTTCCCAAAGTGGTTTCCTGTGGGATATATATTAATTAGTATTGAGAAAGCTTTATTGCACAGTGGTTATGAGCATGGACTCTGATCTCAAAATACTGACAATCAACCAAAGCCCAACTTAGATGGGAAAGGGAATACACCAGAATTCTCTGGGGAAATTTTCTAGACAGGACAACTCCCATTTCTCTCCCTTCCAGTTCCAAAAATGGAGCTCGGGGTAGAGGTACTCACAGAGCAAAAAGAAGGAAAAAATGAAGACGAGTATATCTGTGTTATCGAAAAAGTTTCCTACATTATTCTGTGTTCATGCAGTTTGTGAACTACTCATCAGGTGGCTCAGATTTTACATTTTTTAATTTTAATTTTACTTTAAGTTCTGGGATACAGGTACAGAATGTACAGGCTTGTTACATAGGTATACATGTGCCATCGTGACTTGCTGTACCTATCAACCGGCCCTCTACGTTTTAAGCCCCGTATACATTAGGTATTTGTCCTAATGCTCGCCCTCCCCTTCCCCCCACCACCTGACAGGCCCCCGTGTGTGATGTTCCCCTCCCCATGTCCATGTGTTCCAACTGTTCAACTCCCACTTATAAGCGAGAACATGCAGTATTTGGTTTTCTGTTCCTGGGTTAGTTTGCTGAGGATGATGGCTTCCAGCTTCATTCATGTCCCTGCAAAGGACATGAACTCATTCTTTTTTTTGTGGCTACATAGTATTCCATGGTGTATATGTACCACATTTTCTTTATTCAGTCTATATCACTGATGGGCATTTGGGTTGGTTCCATGTCTTTGCTATTGTAAATAATGCTGCAGTAAATATACGTGTACATGTGTCTTTTAGTAGAATGATTTATATTCCTTTGATGTATACCCAGTAATGGGATTGCTGGGTCAAAAGGTATTTCTGGTTGTAGATCCCTGAGGAATCACCACCCTGTCCTCAACAATGGTTGAACCAATCTACATTCCCATCAACAGTGCAAAAAGTGTTCCTGTTTCTTCACAGCCTCACCAGCATCTACTGTTTCTTGACTGTTTTAATAATTGCCATTTTGACTGGTGTTGGATGGTATCTAATTGTGGTTTTGATTTGCATTTCTCAAATAATCAGAGATGATGAGCTTTTTGTTTGTTTGTTTCTTGGCTACATAAATGTCTTATTTTGAGAAGTGTCTGTTCATACACTTTGCCCACTTTTTGGTGGGGTTGTTTGCTTTTTCTTGTAAATTTGTTTAAGTTCCTTATAGATTCTGGATATTAGACTTTTGTCAGAAGGGTAGATAGCAAAATGTTCTCCCATTCTATAGGTTGTCTGTTCACTCTGATGTGAGTCTCTTTTGCTGTGCAGAAGCTCTTTAGTTTAAATAGATCCCATTTGTCAATTTTGCCAGTTGTTGCAATTACTTTTGGTGTTTTCATCATGAAGTCTTTGCCCATGCCTATGTCCTGAATGGTACTGCCTAGGTTTACTTTTAAGGTTTGTATGGTTTGGGGTTTTACATTTAAGTCTTTAAGCCATCTTGAGATGATTTTTGTATAAGGTGTAATGAAGGGCTCCAGTTTCAGTTTTCTGCATATGTCTAGCCAGTTTTCCCAGCACCATGTATTAAGTAGGGAATCCTTTCCTCACTGCTTGTTTTTGTCAGGTTTGTCAAAGATCAGGTGGTTGTAGATGTGTGGTGTTATTTCTGAGGCCTCTCTTCTGTTCCATTGGTCTATATATCTGTTTTGGTACCAGTACTAACTTGTTTTAGTTACTGTAGCCTTGTAGTAGAGTTTGAAGTCAGGTAGTGTGATGCCTCCAGCTCTGTTCTTTTTACTTACGATTGTCTTGGCTATACAGGCTCTTTTTGGTTCCATATGAAATTTAAAGTAGTTTTTTTTTTTTTTTTTAAATTCTGTGAAGAGTGTCAGTGGTAGTTTGATGGGAATAGTGTTGATCTATACATTACTTTGGGCATTATGGACATTTTCATGATGATGATTCTTCCTATCCATGAGGATGGAATGTTTTTCCACTTGTTTGTGGCCTCTCTTATTTCCTTGAGCAATGGTTTGTGGTTCTCCTTGAAGAGGTCCTTCATATCCCTTGTAAGCTGTATTCGTAGGTATTTTATTCTCTTTGTAGCAACTGTGAATGGGAGTTTATTCATGATTCGGCTCTCTGCTTGTCTATTGTTGGTGTATAGGAATGTTTGTGATTTTTGCACATTGATTTTTGTATCCTGAGACTTTGCTGAAGTTGCTTATCAGCTTAAGGAGTTTTGGGCTGAGATGATGGGGATTTCTAAATATAGAATCACGTCATCTGCAAACAGAGATAACTTGACTTCCTCTCTTCCTATTTGAATACGCTTGATTTCTTTCTCTTGCCCGATTACCCTGGTCAGAGCTTCCAATACTATGTTGACTAGGAGTGGTAAGAGAGGGTATCCTTGTCTTGTGCTGGTTTTAAAAGGGAATGTTTCCAGCTTTTGTCTATTCAGTATGATATTGGCTATGGGTTTGTCATAAATAGCTCTTATTATTTTGAGGTTTGTTCCATCAGTATCTAGTTTATTGAGAATTTTTAACATGAAGGGATGTCAAATTTTATTGAAAGCCTTTTCTGCATCTATTGAGATAATCATGTAGTTTCAGTCAGTGGTTTTGTTTATGTGATGGATTACATTTATTGATTTGCATATGTTGAACCAGCCTTGCATCCCAGGGATGAGCTGACTTGATCATGGTGGATAAGCTTGTTGATGTGCTGCTGGATTTGGTTTGTCAGTATTTTATTGAGAATTTTCACATCGATGTTCATCAGGGATATTGGCCTGAAATTTTCTTTATTTGTTGTCTCTGCTAGGTTTTGGTATCAGGATGATGCTGGCCCCATAAAATGAGTTAGGGAGGAGTCCCTCCTTTTAAATTGTTTGGAATAGTTTCAGAAGGAATGATACCAGCTCCTCTTTGTACCTCTGGTAGAATTTGGCTATGAATCTGTCTGGTCCTGGGCTTTTTTGGTTGGTAGGCTATTAATTACTGCCTCTATTTCAGAACTTGTTATTGGTCTATTCAGGGATTCGACTTCTTCCTGGTTTAGTCTTGGGACAGTGTATGTGTCCAGGAATTTATCCATTTCTTCTAGATTTTCTAGTTTATTTGTGTAGAGGCATTCATAGTATTCTCTGATGGTAGTTTGTACTTCTATGGGGTTAGTGGTGATAGCTCCTTTATAATTTTTTATTGTGTCTATTTGGCATGCTCTTTTCTTCTTTATTAGTCTAGTTAGTGGTCTGTTTTGTTAATTTTTTCAAAAAACCAGCTCCTGGATTCATTGATTTTTTCAAGGGTTTATCTCCTTCAGTTCTGCTCTGATCTTAGTTATTTCTTGTCTTCTGCTAGCTTTTGTATTTGTTTGCCCTTTCTTCTCTAGTTCTTTTAATTGTGATGTTAGGGTGTTGATTTTAGATCCTTCCATCTTTCTGATGTGGGCATTTAGTGCTACAAATTTCCCTCTAAACACTGCTTTAGTTGTGTCCCAGATATTATGGTACATTGTCTGTTTGTTCTCATTGTTTTCAAAGAACTTCTTGATTTCTGCCTTAATTTTGTTATTTATCCAGTAGTCATTCAGGAGCAGGTTGTTTGATTTCCATGTAGTTGTGTGGATTTGAATAAGTTTCTTAATCCTGAGTTCTAATTTGTTTGCATTGTGGTCTGAGAGACTGTGTGTTGTGATTTCAGTTCTTTTGCATTTGCCGAGGAGTGTTTTACTTCCAATTATGTGGTTGACTTTAGAATAAGTGCAGCATGAGAAGAATGTATTATGTTGAATGTTGACCTGGAATAGAGAGTTCTGTTATACTAGGCACACTTGATCCAGAGCTGAGTTCAAAGTCCTGAACACTCTTGTTATTTTTCTATTTCATTGATCTGTCTAATACGGACAGTGGGGTGTTAAAGTCTCCCACTATTATTGTGTAGGAGTCTAAGTCTCTTTGTAGGTCTCTAAGAACTTGTTTTATGAATCTGGGTGCTCCTGTATTGGGTGAATATATATTTAGGTTAGTTAGCTCTTCTTGTTGAATTGATCCCTTTACCATTATGTAATGCCCTTCTTTGTCTTTTTGATCTTTGTTGGTTTAAAGTCTGTTTTATCAGAGGCTAGGACTGCAACCCCTGTTTGTTTGTTTGTTTCTTTTTTTGCTTCCCATTTGCTTGGTAAATTTTCCTCCATCCTTTTATTTTAAACTGACGTGTGTCTTTGCATATGAGATGGGTCTCCTGAATACAGCACGCCAATGGGTCTTGAATTTTTATCCAATTTGCCAGCCTGTGTCTTTTAATTGGGGCATTTAGCCCATTTACATTTAAGGTTAATATTGTTATGTGTGAATTTGATCCTGTCATTATGATGCTAGCTGGTTATTTTGCACACTAGTTGATGCAGTTTCTTCATAGTGTCATTGGTCTTTATATTTTGGTGTGTTTTTGCAGTGGCAAGTACTGGTTTTTTCTTTCCATATTTAGTGCCTCCTTCAGGAGCTCTTGCAAAGCAGGCCTGGTGGTGATAAACTATTTGCTTGTCTGGAAATGATTTAATTTCTCCTTCACTTATGAAGCTTAGTTTGGCTGGATATGAAATTCTGGGTTGGAAATTATTTTCTTTAAGAATGTTGACTATTGGCCCCTACTCTCTTCTGGCTTGTAGGGTTTCTGCTGAGAGATCTGCTGGTAGTCTGACGGGCTTCCCTTTGTAGGTGACCTGGCCTTTCCCCTTGGCTGCCCTTAACATTGTTTCTTTCATTTTAATCTTGGAGAATCTAATGATTATGTGTCTTGGGGTTGATCTTCTCATGGAGGATCTTAGTGGTGTTCTCTGTATTTCCTGAATTTGAATGTTGGCCTGTCTTGCTAGGTTGGAGAAGTTCTCCTGGATAATATCCTCAAGTGTGTTTTCCAACTTGGTTCCATTCTCCCCATCTCTTTCAGGTACTGCAGTCAATTGTGGGTTCAGTCTTTTAACATAGTCCCATATTTCTTGGAGGCTTTGTTCATTCCTTTTTTTTTTCTCTAATCTTGTCTGCATACCTTATTTCAGCAAGATGGTTTTCAAACTCTGACATTCTTTCTTCTGCTTGGTCAATTTGGCTATCCATACTTGTGTATGCTTCACGAAGTTCTTGTGCTGTGTTCTTCAACTCCACCAGGTCATTTATGTTTCTCTCTAAACTGGTTATTCTAGTTAGCAGTTCCTGTAACCTTTTATCAAGGTTCTTAGCTTCCTTGCATTGGGTTAGAACATGCGCCTTTAGCTCACAGGCGTTTGTTATTTACCGACCTTCTGAAATTTACTTCTGTCAACTTGTCCATCTCATCCTCCATCCAGTTCTGTGCCTTTGCTGGACGGTTGTTGTGATCATTTGGAGGAGAAGAGGCATTCTGGCTTTTGGAATTTTCAGTGTTTTTGCACTGTTTTTTTCTCATCTTTGTGGATTTCTCTACCTTTGATCTTCGAGGCTGATGACATTTGGATGGGGTTTTTGTGGGAGGGTCTTTTTGTTGATGTCGTTGTTGCTTTTTTAGTTTTGTTTGTTGTTATTTGTTTTTCTTCAAACAGGCCTTTCTTCTGCAGGTCTGCTGGAGTTTGCTGGAGGTCCACTCCAGACCCTTACTGCCTAGGTACTACCAGTGGAGAGACTGCAGAACAGCAAAGATTGCTGCCTGCTCCTTCCTCTGGAAGCTTCATCTTAGAGGGGGACTGGCCTGATGCCAGCCAGAGCTCTCCTGTATGAGGTGTCTGTTGGCCCCTGCTGGGAAGTCTCTCCCAGTCAGGAGGCACAGGGGTAAGGAACCCACTTGAAGAGGCAGACTGTCCCTTAGCAGAGCTGGTGCGCTGTGCTGGGAGAATCTCCCCTGTCAGGATCAGCCACTCTCTTCAGAGCCAGCAGGCAGGAAAGATTAAATCCGCCGAAGCTGCTACCACAGCCGCCCTTCCCCTCAAGTGCTGTGTTCCAGGGAGGTGACAGTCCTGTCTGTAAGCCCCTGAATGGAGCTGCTGGATTTCCTGCAGACAGACCTTGCCTACTGGGGAGGACTCTAGAGAAGCAGTCTGGCCACAGCCGCTCTGGTGAATTCCACCCAGTCCAAAAAAACTCTCAGTCTCGTTAGCACTGTCAGGGGAAAACTGCCAACTAAAGCCACAGTAATGATGGTCACTCCTCCCCCGACCAAACTCGATCTTCCCAGGCCGACTCTAGACTGCTGTGCTGGCAGTGAGAATTTCAAGCCAGTGTTTCTTAGCTTGCTGGGTTCCATGGGAGCATGGGAGTGGGACTGGGACCCGCTGTGTGAGACTGCTTGGCTCCCTGGCTTCAGCCCCCTTTCCAGGAGATTGGACGGTGGTCCTGACTCATTGGAGTTCCAGGCGCTGCTGGAGTATGAAAAAAAGAAAATCCTGCAGCTCAGTGCCTGCTCAAACAGCTGCCCAGATGTGTGCTTGAAACCCAGGGCCCTGGTGGTGTAGGCTCATGAGGGAATGTGCTGATCCGTGGATCGCAAATATCCATGGGAAAAGCGTAGTACCTTTGGCAGGTAGCACAGTCTCTCACTGCTTCCCTTTGCTGGGGGAAGGAGGTCCCTGGCTACATGCACTTCCCACATGAAGCGACGCCCCACCCTGCTTCTGCTCGTTCCCTGTGGGTTGCACCCACTGCCAAACCCGTCCCAGTGAGATGAACTGGTACGTCGATTGGAAAAACAGAAATAACCTGCCTTCTGTGTTAGTCTCGCTGGGAGCTGCAGACCTGAGCTGTTTCTATTCGGCCATCTTGGCCCCTCCCCTTCACGTTGCTATTAAGAGGGATTTCATGCCTACTTCAGCAATATGCCGGTGAAAGGAAGTCGTGGAAAAAATTAGCAGATCAAGTGGATATACTTATAGACTTTATATTGAAAACTGTCAACAAATGAAAATACTTAATGCAAAGCTGCCTTTTCATTGGATACTTACCTGCCAGCTCCAGAGTTCGAAGTCCTGATTCTTTCTTCATCAGCCACTGTCGTTTCAAAAACCAAAGGCAGGGCAGAGACCAATATTTCTGCACTGTGTTTGGTCTTTATTGTCAAACAGTGCAATAGAATGAGTTGACATAAAGAATTCAGAAAATGTGGCAAAGGCAATATTTTACAGTTACACTGTATTGCAGTACAAAGAAAATTAAGTATTAACTTTTAAAAATGCTCTGTGGTAACCACTTTGAACTTAAAATTAAAAGCCTAGCGATATCACCCAAGGAACATAATTAGAATTCTCAGAAAGTAATTGCTTAGAACTGGAAGACAAAAAAGTAAAAGTGTAGTTTTTCCTTAAAAAAACCTTACTTCCAGGGAAACATAAAGTACATTCTAACAGGTGATAGTTGATGTGATAACATTAAAGTAAGATGTAACAGATGCTAAACATCTGAATGCAGATGAACATAAATTTTTTGGTCTAAAATAATTAAACCAGGTCAACCTAAGACATTTAATTTTCATGTGATAATTATATTTGTATTATAGTCAAGCATAGTGAGAGGCCTATCTGGTTTTTGGTCAAACATGTTAGAAGGAAAGACCAACTCTGTAGGGGCTGAGGTAAGTCTTAGAAACTATAAATAGCAAACAACCTACTTAGGGATGACAATTTAAAAATTATAATGGCTCCTGTTTTAAATGACTCCTGTATACTTTGGGAAAAATATCTATGTTTAAAATGACTAGGGATTTTATAGTTTTGTATCTTTTTTCAGTCACGGTTTTTGGAAAAAAAAAAGACTCAAGATGTTCTCAGTAGCTGCTGTTTTCAGACATCATGAAAGTCATAGAAACTTCTCCTACCCTCTATAAAAACAAACAAAGAAACCATAAAACTCTGTAAAGGAAAAGCCCACAAAAACTTGCTGACTTTAGAAGAATCCATGATTTATAATATTTTTATAAATATCTAAGGAAACAGGAGTCCTTTCCATATATATGGTCCTTGGAGATACTTTCTGTATATATGGTCCTTGGAGAATCCAGTTTTTATGAGAAAGGTGATTTCCAAAATCTCTTACACTTTACAATATCAATTTTGGCCGGAGCATATCTCTCTATTGATCTACCTACCTACATACTGAGCTATCTTGGATAGAGCACTGGACAAAAGGTAGGCACTGTTTACAATCCACTGACAAGAAAACACGAAGAAGCAGCAAATCCCACAGCACTCTGAAACCTGGAAGAGACGGGTTCTACATGGGTCTGATGGGATTACTGTACTAACCAGCCTCCGAATATCCCGTTCCGACTCCCACTTGATCTTCGAGATGGCTTCTTGGTGGGACTGATGCTCACTCCGAAGGTCCCCAGCCTTGATTTTATCTGCTTGGATCATATTGCTCAGAGCCTCGTCCACCTGCTTCTTGGCCGTTTTCAGGTCCGCAATTTCCTGTAAGAGCTTAAGACGCTCTGCATCAAACAGTTTCCGGGCCTCCTCCCGGGCCTCAATGGTGAGCGCTGTCCTTACTTTGTCACTGCTGCCATCACGGAGAGCACAGATAGCAGACTTGAGCCTCTGGATCTCTCCATCACGCACCTTCACCGTCCTTGACATCTCCTGCTCGTGCTGCTTGATAAGGTTCTCCCTCACAGCCTGCAGCTCCTTCATCTTCTCCTCATGGAGCTTGGTTTTGAGTTCTGTCACCAGCACCGTGTGCTTGCGCTGCTCCAGCTCACGAATCCTCTTCGCTTCTTGAGTCTTCTCTCTTTCAAGCTTTGATACCTAAAAACAGAGAGGCAAAAGGATGAAGAGAAATGAGCCTCAAAGGACAGGTGTGCTCCTAGGCAGGATTTGCAGCTCAGGCCGCTGTGATCTCTTAATTCCTCATCTCTTTTCCAATTCCAGGCCCTCTGAGAAAAGAGAACTACAGGCCTTGAAGCTGGGAATACAGTGTGTAAAAGGCGGAATTACCTGAGGATATTTAAATTACTTTGTTCAGATGAATATTTGATGTTCTGGGGCCTTACTATGCAATGTGTGGTCTGCAGACAAGCAGCCTTGGTATCACCCAGAAAGCATGCTAGAAGCACAGAATCCCTGGCTTAGCCCCAGATCTATGACTCAGAATGCGCATTTTAACAAATGCCCATGCGATTAGTATACACATTAATATTAGGAAGTATCGCTGTCATGGTTTTCCCCTTTACAGGGAAGATTGCAATGCAGATCGCCTGGAGAACTTTTTAGACTACACAACCCTAGCTAGATCCAAACTGATAAATGTGTGTCTTAGAATAGCTCACAGTTTGATATTGTGATCAGCCTAATAAATTAGTGCCTAAAGTGATATTATTGAGCATCCCCCTCCCTCTTTTTTTTTTTTTTTTTTTTTTTTTTAAGGGATGCTGCTGCTGCTGCTGCTGCTGCTGCTGCTAGGGAGGTGAAAAATGAAGACAGTTGATAATAGCCTCAACCTTACCTTTGTTAGTATGGCAGGTTAGTTTCATCCCCAAATTTTACACACACACACACACACACACACACACACACACACACAACCACCACCAACAACAAAACTGCAGATCATTGGGTCCTCTCTCTGATGAAGGACTTTAGTGATCATTGTTATTTCTGAATGCGCCATGAATGTCTCTTTGAGTCCCTTTTCACTCTCACTCCTCCTCCCTTCCTGCCCCCGCAAGCCAACACTCCAAGTAGTTTGGTGAAATATTTCGAATGAGCTTTTTACCTCTCAGGAATTCTGGTTTAAAACTATTCCATGGTTTGCTAAATTTCCGGTGATAATATAGGCCTCCTTGTTGATTAGCAATGGCACTGCCTGTTGATCTAATCTGGATGTGAATCTCTGATTCAGTAGATCGGGTGGAGCCCAGACATTTGTGTCTTGAAAAAGCCTCTCCGTGATCCTGTTCTGCTGTCCTCCTCCCCCACTTCATCTCTGCTGCTTGTCTCTGTCTCTGTCTCCTCTCTCTGTCATACACACAACCCCCGCACGCACACACACACATACACAGAGTAATCTAGAAAAAGGGGGCCAGGCGCAGTGACTCACATCTGTAATCCCAGCACTTTGGGAGGCTGAAGCAGGTGGATTACCTGAGGTCAGGAGTTCGAGACTAGCCTGGCCAACATGGTGAAACTCTGTCTCCACTAAAAATACAAAAATTGGCTGGGTGTGGTGGCAGGCACCTGTAGTCCCAGATACTTGGGAAGGTTGAGGCAGAAGAGTCGCTTGAACCCAGGAGGCGGAGGTTGCAGTGAGCCAAGATTGCACCATTGCACTCCAGCCTGGGAGACAGAGTGAGATTCCGTCTCAAATAAATAAATAAAAATAAAAAAAAAGAGAAAGGGAAGAAAAATGGGGAGTCCCAGGAGTAATAGCTAATTGAGTGATATTGAGTCTCCACCATTTGTAAAATTGGAGGGTTTCACAAAATAATAGTTGAGAACCTCTCCAGTTGAAAAATCTTAAGATTGAGACTCCATATTGTAAACATTGTAATATAAAGTGTCTGTGATGGTTAATACTGAGTGTCAACTTGATTGGATTGAAAGATGAAAAGTATTGTTTCTGAGTGTGTTTGTGAGGATGTTGCTAAAGGAGATTAATGTTTGAGTCAGTGGACTGGGAAAGGCAGACCCACCATCAGTCTGGGTGGGCACATTCTAATCAGCTGCCAGTGCAGCCAGAATAAAAGCAGGGAGAAGAAGGTGAAAAGACTAGACTGGCTTAGCCTCTCAGCCTACATCTTTCTCCTGTCCTGGATGCTTCCTGCCCTTGAATATCGAACTCCAAGTTCTTCAGCTTTGGGACTCGAACTAGCTTCCTTGCTCCTCAGCTTGCAGATGGCCTATTGTGGGACCTTATGATCGTGTGAGTCAATACTCGTTAATAAACCTCCCTTTATATATATACATCTATCCTATTCGTTCTGTCCCTCTGGAGAACCCTGACTAATATACAGTGTCTGAGATTTTACTCACCTTAATAGTTTACCTACCTTTGGCTAGAACAGTATTTTCTAAGTTCGCATAGTATTTTATGAACAGTTTATTTTTAAAGGCACAGCAATTATTCCCATGATGGTTATTCTAAAAGAGGTTGGGGCACAAGGGGACTTGGTGAACTAAGCAGCCAGGCATCCTCAAACAACCATCCTCTGGTCTCACCTCCAGCTTACACCTATAGTCCCTTCCTGGAGGCCTCTTCTCTCTTAGGCTCTAGACCTGTGCTGTCCTATGTGGCACCTGCTAGTTACCATACTGCAAATTTGAACTGAGATTTTCTCTCCATATAAAATATACTCTGGATTTTGAAGACTTAGTGTGAGGTAAAGAATGTAAAATATCTCACTTATCACTTTTATATTGATTACACATTGAAACTATAATGTTTTGGATAAATTATACTAAACGATATTATTACAACTGATTCTGTTGCTTTTTACTGTTTAAAATTGCAGCTAACAAGAAATTTTAAAATCACAGATATGGCTTGCATTTGTGGTTTACATTATATTTTTCTTGGACAGCATTGCTCTGGAGTTCTTAGACGTTCATTTGGTGAGCCTAGCTTTCCCCACGCTACTGGTGATATTCTCTTAGTAAAGCTCAGTTCTGGTCTTACTTATGTGTCTGCTCAAAACCACCCAGGCTCTTTTGTGTTGTGGAATAAAATCTAACAGCTCAGCTTCACCTTTCAGGCTCCCAGGAAGGTTTGGTTGGATTTCCAGCTCCTACTTCTCCCTCTCCGTCTCCTAACCTGTCCCGTGCTGTAGGTAGGAGAGGGGTTATACTATTTTTTGCACATGCCCTGCATCTCATTCCCATATGCTGACAGTTTCTTCTTCCTGACTTATGCTTCCATCAGCTCCTTTTGGGATCCTCACATTCCTCGTGGCCTGGCTAGATGTCATCCTCTCCTGTCATGCCACCCTACTCACCCAGGATAAAGCTCATTTCTCCTACCTTTGTCTTCTCAGTATACTTTTGAAACACCTCCTTACTAGTGGTTTTCACAGTTTTCTTTGCATTTTTTTTTGCCCACTTGTCTGTCCTCATCACCTCCTCTTCTACCCCTACCCAAGACTGTTAACTTTTAGAAGGTTGCCAGTGAGCCATCCTCATCATTGTGTACCCAGTGGCTCCCAGAACAAAATAGAAGAAACCAGGTGGCATGTGTGGAATTAAAGGATGTATGCCTATGCCATTATTTCTCTCTGGCTAGGCCCCTAGCCAGAGGCAAGAATAATATTTTCTGTCATACAGTTTAGAGAATACAGACTTGCAGGGTTACCAGATCAGCCCCTCCTCAACCCCTTCCCAGTATAAAATGACAACAAAACAAAACCCTAACATATAAGAATATTCACTTCTCTCTGCTAGGTGCTTCTCTTGGTGCTTCAATAAGGACGATCTAGATCTTACTCTCCATCTTTCTAGAGCGGAAGTGGGCATCTTCTAGATTGGGGTGGGCAAACTACCGACCAAGAGTCAAATCCATCCTGCTCCTGTTTTTATAAATAAAGTTTATTGGGACACAGCCATGCCATTCATTTACACATTGCTTAAGGCTGCTTTCATGCTACAATGGAGTTGAGTAGTTTCACAGAGATTGTCTAGCCCACAACACCAAAAATATTCACTATCTTGCTGTTCACAGAAAGAGTTTGCTGATTCTTATTCTAGATAATGCATTTTTTGAAAGGAAAAGCCTTATTTTCTACTGATTTAGAAACTATGATAATTTGCCTTCCATAGAAGACCTTGGGAAAGTTACTTTAGCTCAAGTGATAGGAATTTAGTCATCTTCAATTTCTGCAGGATGCATTTACACTAGGCATCTGGAACCGTATCAGGACTGCAACAGCTGGTGGTTAACAAGGGAAACTTTTAGCCATTCTTCTGAGAACAGTGAAAAACTGTAGTAAAAATGGACAAAGGGTAAGAAATCCTGGGTTTGTATTCCTGTTTCACCATTTGCTATCACTAAGAAAGTTGCTTTATCCTTCTGAGGATTTTTGATTACACTTAAAAATGTCTGTAACCGGGTTACTTTTAGGGTTAAACTAGATAGTGTATGGAAAAGTACCTTGAACTGTAAAGTACTATGAAGTGTAAGGTAATATTATTACTGGATATAGTAGGAGATACTCCTTGATCTAAAATTATTTATGTCAAATTCTCTGGAGGCATCATATTGTATCTTCCTGTAATTCTGTCATTTACCCCAAATTATTAACTCAAAGCTTTTGCATAAGGTCTGAAGGGGAGATGAAGAAAATTGTTTTTAAAAAAGTGAAAATACAGGTGCATGAAACATAGATTCCAGACTGAAGACAAAAACAAAAACAAATACTGTCTGTTCCTTAAAATAATCCATGAAAACTAAAGAAAATTCCAATGAATTGAGTAACATTTGATTTTTTTTTATGTTTACTTATTTTGGTTGTCACGAAAACTGACTTTTTTTTTTTTTGCAGGATTTCTAGGTATGGCTTCTTTTTAAGTCTGGAAGAAGTGTTTTATTCTGAAGAAAAGTCAAACAATGTGATTGAAATTTTGGGGTAAGAAAGCCAATAAAAACTTTCTGAAAATTATTTGCAGTGCAGATGGTACCGCTAAGGATACAGATTTAAATATCGTAATATAATTCTTAAAATGAATATACAAAATGATGAACCATTCCTGAGTAACAATGAAATTATAAAGATGATAATACTTTGAAATGAAGAAAATTATTTAGTAGAATAAGGAAACCAATTTTGATACATGGATATGTTTTACGGAGAAAAATTTCAGCTCAACCATATAATAGTTAGCATTTATTGAGGGTTTAATATGAGTTAGGCACCTTTCTAAATAGGCTTTACACACATCAGTACATTTAACCTCCTGGGCAGCTCTGTGACGTAGGAAGTCTTTGTTTCATCACAATTTGTGATGAGAAAAGTGAGAAACAGTCTTTACATAAGAATAATGTAAAGAAGACTCACTAAAATACATTGCGGGCCAGGAGCTGGCTCCAGGTCAGATCCTACACCTCCTTGTTTGCTCTGAAGCCTTGGACACCTTGTGTCTGTACCTGAAACCTTGCTTCACCTCTGTCAGCCTCAATTTTCTCATCTGTAAACTGGGGTTGTCGATATCATTCTCATATGGCTATTGTGATGATTGACATAGGCAATGGATCAAAAGCCCTGTGGAAAAGCTGGGACACATAAGAGATTAATAACTATTAATACATGGTGGATATTACAATATTAATTTTAATAAATATTGTGTATATAGTAATATTATATTATACACTATTATAGTAATACTAGCAACATAAATATAAAAGTCTCCATATCATCTTGATAAGACTAACATTACTATATTACATTATTAAGATGGTAACTATTTTTCCAACAGAAAGAGATGTTCAAAGATAGAAAACTGAGTTTCTTCAGTATGTATTGTGTTCTCTGGCATTGGCAGCATCTAATCTTGATGTGGAAGACACTTGGGGTGCATGTGGGCCTAAAGAGTGATAAAGAATGGTGCAGGGTGGGGCAGGGTGAAGGGGAGAGCGCTCGGTAGGGCTCTGAATGATAGGCTTCCAAATCCCTTCTATCCTAGAGGTTCTATGGGGAAAAAAATGTCATCAGGAAAGTTTAATCCTACCAAGGAAAGGTTACACTATGACAGAGAAAAAAGAATGTATGACTATCTTACATAGATCTCATGTTGTATTTTTCTATTCTGTCCTACTTCTGGTCTAGCCCTTGCAAAATGCCAATGTAAATTCTGCCAAGAGAAAGATAGTGATGATTTGAGCTTTAAAAGTGATCTTAGAAATCTAGGATTAAAAATTGGACAGCTCAGTCAAAGGTAAGGAAAAGGTTGAGAGGTTATCAAGGCAAGCTAAGCTAACATAAACTTTGGCCTGGGTTATCTGTATTGGATGTTCCTGGAGGAACACAGTAAACTGGCAGGGATTGTCAGGGGCACAAAGTAACTCTCAGAGAGGAGATGTGAAGGAGTCGCTCTAGGAAGGTTGCTTACAAGGGAAATCCTATACAACCTTATACAATTCAGTGCAAAGGATTCTATCTTTAAAGTTTCTTGTTTTCAGCTACTTTTGCTTCCTGAAAACAGAACTAAAGGAGTAGACAGGAAAATATACCCCATCCCAAATTTGGTACCTGTGTCTGGAGGCTGTGGGGACAGTCACTCGAGGATAGAGAATGTTGGCTGATTTTCTGAGAATGCCCTAGAGGCAATAGAGGGCAATGGAATCAGAGAGTGAGCATTACCTTGACCCCCACCATCTTACAGAAGACAGGAATTCCCATCGCGGCTCCTCCACTAGCTGTGTCTCTGGGAGCAAATGAGTTAAACAGTTTGAACCTCATTTTCTTCAATGAGTTAAACAGTTTGAACCTCATTTTCTTCCTCAGTGAAGGCAGAATAGTAATTGCACCCTGTCTTTATCACGGGCCTGCTCTGATGGTTGTGAGGCTTGGTGTGAAAATGCTTTGCAGTCTGAAGGGCTGTGCCAATGGGACAGCTCCTGTCTGGAGCTGATTCTTCTCAACCTTGCAACCCAGACCTGTTGCCCTGCTGCCTCTGCCCTGAGAACCCTATTCCCTGCTCCTGTCCATTCATTCCCTCTGTCACTGTGCCTATGCTGTTCACGCAACCATAGTTTATCTCTGAGGGAGAGTTACAGAGTCCTGGGGCAGCCCCTGGCATGTTCATACACACTAACCATTGGATCACGCACTCATGGTGTCCACAGAAGAGACAAACAGGGCACATACCGCAACTTAGTGGCTCAGGGTGCTGCTCCAAGAAGCAGACAAACATGGTTGGAAATCCTTTCTCTACCCAAGTCTAGAGTTCTCACCTAAGTGAGTACTATAACAGTACTTATGCCACAGGATTTGGGGGAAAGCTGTTAAAAAAAAAATCATGTAAATTCATTCAACAAGTAATTTTGAGCACCTCCTATAGGCCAGGAAGTTTCCTCATCTGTAAAGTAGGGATAACAATGCCTACCTCAGCAGGTGGAAATGAGGATGAAATGAGATAATGGCATGAAAGCACTTAACACGCTTGACACAAACTAATTGCTCAAAAATTAACACTCACACATACACCCTTGTAAGGTAGATACTATTATTGTCCCATTTGACAAATGAAGAACACAGAGGGGTTTTATAACCTTCTCCAGGCCAGTCAGGTGCTAGTGAAGCAGCTGGGACTCTGGCAGGATGAAATGCGCTTATCAGCCCATGACAGATAGTAAACATTCAGTACGTTGTAGCTGTTTATATTATCAGCCCAAAGGTCTTAAGATTCGGCTCTATACACCATGGCTGTTCTGTAAATATCAGTGGGATTATTTGTCTTGCTGGATAGATGAATACTGCCCCGTTGCCCCAAAGGTTTCCACTTTTTAACTTATCCATTCCCTAGTAGCTGAACTGTCATTTTGTCATCAGAGCCTCAGAGCCAACCTGAGAGTATAAATTCACATCTAGGCATTGTTCATATTCTCTCTCTTAAAACCTGGCCCTTTTGAAAACACAATCACATTTATTTATAATAAAAGTGCTTTATGACTTGTTTGCCCTCTACATTCCCTTTGCTCTCTGGGGAAGGATGTTGACAGGCAATGAGACTTTACTTTAGCTCCTGGGCTGGGACCGTAATTAACTGCCAAGGAGAGGTAGCCAGCCAGGGGCAGCCAGCAGAGAAAAGGACAAGGCTGTGTGTGCTCATTTAAGAGGCTGGCTGCCAGTCAATCGTCAGAGGAAGGGGAGATTATGCTTGGCCTGAGGGCTTAGACAACAGTGCCAGGCCCAAGATACACAGGCAGCCTGGTTCAAACTTGAGAGTTACCCATTTTAAAAGGCTTGAATATGTGGCGTATTGGCAGTGTTGAAGTCCTCAGAGTCTCTGTTTCTGGGAATCTCATCAGTTCGTTCTCTGGAAAGCAGCAGCAGTTTAGGGTTCCCGGTCACGAGATTGACAAGCTTCTTCCTAGGAATGTAGATTGTCATCCTGTCGTAACTACAATTAAAGGAGTCTGCCTCCCTTGAAGTGTGATGTTGCTGCAGGGAGAGTTAGGGCCAATGAAATGTTTACAGATTGTCAGACCTGGGTAGAATCTTACAGCGGAGTGTTTGTCAACACGAAGCCTGGAAGTCGTCTGCATCTGTAGTGCATCGGAATTGCCTGGGCTGCTTTACCGAATACAAGTCCTGGTTTTCACCTGACTACTTTATCAGAATTCTTGGATTGTGGGCTCAGGAATCTTAATATTTAATCAGGTCCCCCAGGTTATACCATTGCACAGTGATGCTTGACAAGCCCAGATATGGAGAAGCAGATTCAGTCATCTGAATTACAGATAGAGACACTGAGACATTTAAATTCATCTCCAAGGAGAGATAAAGACAAATAATGCCCCACATCTTCTGACTCTCAAACAAATGCTATTCTAAAATGACATCATGTTCCTTTTGGCTTCATGGAAACTAAAAAATTTCCTTCACAGATTTTACATTACCGTCTCTTTATCTAAGGTCAAGGTTTACCTTAGTCAGGGGGCAAGAGGCTTTGGCAGATCCAAAGGACACTTATTATTGTTAAAATGAGGAGAAATAGATTTGGGGAGAAATAAAAAATTAAAATTTAATAATGATGTCAAGGAAGAAGAGGTAGATAAAAATTGAATACATATATTTGTTGGCTTGTGACTACTGCTTGTTGATCAAGAATGTTTTCTTACTCTATAATTATCTAAATAAGGCAACTTTATGCAGTCATTGTGGTCTCTAGTTTGCAGGGAGAAAAAACATCTTATGAATACTGGAGATCTCAAAATGCTTTCCTAGACATGACCCTAGTTGATATTCACACCACCTTGGTGAGATGTGTGTTTGCTTGTCCATTTAGGCGATGGGATTGAGCGAAGTAAAGAGACTTCCAAGTCTAGTTAGCAACTGACTTAAATCTAGAGAATAGTAAAAAGAACACCAATGCTGTAATTTTTTGCAAGTTTATTATGTGTCAGGCAGCTCTCTGAGCACTTGACATAAATTTTTTTTGTTCGATCCTCATAAACACATTATATACGTGTCTAATTCATACCTCAATATAGCTGTGATGTGATGAAGAAACTGAGGTATAAGAAATGCATCATCTTTAAATTATTCCTCTATTCATTCAACAAATACATATTGAGATTTTAAGTTCTCGAGATTATTTAGGCTCTAGGGACGCTAAGTAAACTGAATTCCTGCTTTTGTAGAGATTGAGGAGTGACTGCACTAAGCAAGTAAAAAGCAAATGTATAAACTGCTATGAAATAAGCCAAGAATAGGCTATGGGGAGGACCTGAGGATGGGGAAGTGTTCTGTGTTAGAGACTGTGGTCAGACACTTGATGGTTGACATCAAGTCAACCATCAGATGAGCAGACATCTGAAGGAGGTGAGTGAAGGAGCATGGAGCTGTCCAGGAAGAACAAGTGCAAAGGCCCTAAATGTGATTGGGGTCTCTCTCTTGATCCAGCAAAAATAGGAAACAGAGTGATCAAGAGAGAGAGAAGTGGGAGATGAGTCAAAGAGGGGGCTGGAGCGAATATCCTGTAGTGGTAGAGAAAGTTCTTTGACTCTAAGAGAGATAGGAAGCCAGTGGAAGGTATTGGGCAGTGGAGTAACATGATGTGGTACATTTCAGAAGGACTGCTTTGAATGCTCTGGGAGGTATAACCTTTGGAGGGCAAGAGTGGAACTTGCCCAGGGTCATGCAACTATTAAGTGCTTGGCGGTGGTAGGGGGACACTGTCTGAATTTTCATATCTGGCTTCCTGAACCAGGCTTCCAGAGGAGGCTGAGATCTGTCAAGTGAGCATGCTATTCTCACTTTCTGTGTGTCCTGTGCTCAGTTCCCTCCTGCCACATGCAATAACCTCTCCATGTGTACAGGGTATGTTGCCCTCTCTGGCAAAGGGCAGGAGTCCACTGGGGTGGGCCAGCAGGCAGAGCTGTGCTCCCTGCATGTGGACAGTCAGAGCTGCTCTTAAGGCCACGGCCTCAGGTAGCCCTCGCTCACCTTGGACTTCTCTTGATGCAGCTCTATCTGAATGTCTGTAAGCTTGGTCCTGAGGTCTTCATTGGCAGCTTGAAGGGCAACAATGAGTGCCTCGGGCTTCTCGCCCTTATTTCGCCCTTTTTTGGACATTGTTCCTTTCTAAATGGAGTCTGTTGGTTTTTAATTTCTTTCAAGCAGGTGCTGCCATGTTACTGTCTCTTATCCTGGAGTACGATGTCTCAGCATCTACTGTGTGGTGCTCCTTGGTAAGGTCTCCTCAACCGCTGCCCTGGAAGCCCTGAGAAGAGGCAGAGATAGTAGTTATTGTTTTGGCAAAGACCTGGTCTAAGTGCCAGTCAGTCTACTCTCAGCCTGAGTTACCTGTAAGAGCCTCCTCCTGAGGCTCTCCTGTCCTCAGTATCTCCTGTTCACTTGTACATGAATTTAGAGTGATATTTTTCAAATAGCTAATCTAATTATGTCAATATCTTGCTTAAAATCCTTCACCTGTAAGCATATCTCTTTCATGTCTTGGAGCGTTCTTTTTACCTGAAACTGCTTCCTCTTCTATCCTTATCTCCTCCATGTCACTCACTCATACTCCAACCATAAGGAACGTGGTCGTTAAAGGAAGTCACCTATGTGTTGACCAGAAAAGGCAGAGAGACCCAACTTTAAGCAAACCCAATGTATAGAGACAGGATTACATGTAATAGCTAAACTGTGAGAAGTGGAGAATAACTATAAATGAATCACTGGATTAACTGAGTCACTCATATATTCATTCATTCATTCAATCAGTCAATATTGTTAGAGCTCCTTCCATATGCTGTGCTAGGTATAGAATGTTGAAATAGAAAAATAAGTCAGAGTTCCAATGGGAAAAAATTTATCTATTTATCTATCCGTCTATCTATCAATCAATCACCTATCTATCTATTTACATCACTATCCATAATCTGATAAATGTTTTTTTAAAAAATAGGCATGAATTGTTTCAGAAGTATAGTGACCTCTCTTTCCATCTGGGTTGAATAAGAAAGGCTCACTGAAGAAGACACCAATGGCTTGGAACTTGAGGATTGGGTAAGATGATAACAGATGGAGAAACAGGTGAAGCATCCTGGGCAAAGAAAAAAGCAGGTGCTGAGACACAACAGAGAGAAATCACAGTGACTATTTGTGGGAAGAAATAGGGACTGATTAATTACACCCCCAAATGTGGTCGATGGGCACTAATATTGGAAAGGTTTCCTGGAAAGGATAGATGGCGGGGAGGCCTAGAATTTCAAGCTTAGAATGTTGGAAGCTTTTTTTTTCACTAAGCAATGGGGAAGCTGTTGAAGTTCTTGGCAGGTGTGTGCCCTAACAGAGCAGTACTTTGGTGTGGTTATTCTAGTGGCAGAATGGAGAGAGAATGAATGCAAGAAGACCAGATAGAAAGCAACTGAATTTGTCCAGGTAAAGAATGATGAAAGCCTAATCAGAATTGTGGCAAGAGGAGAGAAAAGGGGTAGGGGTAGGTGGATGTGTCTTGATTAACAAATTCTTGAATACTTCATAGGAATAAGGGGCCCAGAAGAATAGGAACACTAAATCATTAAAGTCAATGGGAAAAACATGACAAGATCCTAGAGAAAGCTTCCCGTGCAACCTTTCAGAAAATTGGGCACTGTGTGTGTTGAGGAGCTTCAGTCCAGAGCTGAGGGGAACTCCTGCTGACCACCCATATGCTCCAGCAGCTGCTACTCTCTTAAGACCCTTGTATCTAGCACTGACAAGCATGCTGGGACCCTGGGCTTTGTGCCATCTGCTCATGAGCACTGAAGCTGTGCTCTTTGAAGTACGTCCCTAGGGGAAGGGGACAGGGAGAGGTTAGGAGATAGGAAGGATGAGACTCTGCAGCAGTCATGGAACTGTCCACCACATTCCATCCTGTGCTAGATGCTGGAGTTGTCCTTCATGCTTCCTTTGCAAATCTGGCCAAATTATTAAAGTGCAGGGCTGCGAGGTCTCTGAGAGGCCATCTTTTTTTTTTTTTTCTGGTTATTAGTCTTGAATGAATTCAGCAAGCACATACTGAACATTTGTGTGACAAGCACCAATAGGCATAAGGATAAATAAGATAGTACTTACGCTCAAGTAGGTAGTGAGTGAGTAAATTCACGTGTGTGTGTGTGTGTGTGTGTATATATATATACATATATAAAATAGGTTTCTCTCTGTATGTATTTGATTTCTAAATGTTGTTGTTGTTCTGGCCTTTTCCAGATGACCTCCACTGGCCTCCTATATAGTTATGACCCACAGTTCTATATCGATAGCCCCGACCATTATGCAAACACCAGACTTGTATATACATATAACACTTTACTTATCAAATCCACTTGAATATCTGATTGGCATCTCAAACCTAGCATAACTAATACAGATGTCTTTATTACATTAGTACCCCCAAACCTTATTCTCCTCAGGTTTCCCTAGATCATTAAATGGCAAAATCACATGTCCAGTTGTCCTAGATACAAACTTAGAAATTATATTTTCTTCTATTTTATTCCTTGTGTCTTTTATTCAGTTCACTAAGAAGTTCTGCTTGCTTTGTCTATAAAATATGACCCTCTTTGGCCAATTTTCCTCAAACCTCTAAAGTGCTGCTGGAATACAGAGAAGAAAAGGAGCTTGGGAATAGCATTATAGTCCCTTCATTGTTGTCTTCTTGAATGAAGAACAGGCTTTTCCAAATGCAGATATGAAATGGCAGAGGAAAGAACTTGAGCAAAAACCTGAAGCCACAAATTTGCCTGGTATATTCAGAAAAGGTTGTGAAATGGAAGAAGAGAGACTGAGGTGAGATTTCAAAGGTTGTTGCAAGATAAGCTAGGGAGTTTGGAGTGGATTTTACAGGCATGAGGAAACATGGCAGCATTTGAACATACATGTAATAATAATAAGAGCTGCTAGTGACTGCTCACAATGAGTCCATCATTGGACTAAGGGCTTAACATACTGTTCTTACTTAATTCTCACAAAATTTAGGGAAAAATGATGAACTGAAAGATTAGGTAACTTGCCTAAATTGACCAAGTTGATTGGTGGTGATGCTCAGATTCAAATCTAAGCAATCTGAGACTGGGAACCAAGCTCTTATTCTCCGGACTGGGCTGCCTTGTATTTGCATTTTAGGAAGGTAACTGTCAGTATTATGGAAGATGGTGGAAGAAAGTCAGTTAGGCTGCTTTAATGGTCCATGTGAGAGGTAATACAACCCTCAAGAGATAAAAAGAAAGTGGCAACTTTGACACATGGAGTCATTGATGGAATTATGCCCAATTTTTGAACATTACTACTGGTTTGAACCTTCTTCTCTCCCATTGTAAATAACGACTATGAGTTCTACAGAATTGCTTGTAGCAAAAATGTGCAAAGGGACAGACATAATAGATACATTTTACATCTTTATTTATAATTCTACTTAAAAATGTAATATTATGTGCGGGACTTTATGTATTTTTAGCCTGGGAAGTATTGTGAACTTAGTTCCACAAAGGGTGAGGAAAAGGAAAAGGTGAAAAAAAATAGATGCACATTCAGAAGAGAAAAAAGCATCACAGGAAGTTATTGATAGCATCAGCCTATGGGTGCCTTAAGGTGAGCAACTTCATAACCACAGTGTTATACACCCCTCTGGTGGAGGAGAACTTTCCAAACCCTTCTCCAGTTGTAATGGGTGCCTAGCAATCTCATGATTCTCATAGTCTAATTCTACTGCATCTCTTTTGTTTCCTTGTGCTGCTTTTTTTTCTTTTCACAGCTTCTTTGCGATATGTCACATACTGTAACATTCACACTTTTAAAATGTACAGTTCAGTGGTTTTTAGTATATTCACAAGGTTGCATAAACAGCATCATAATCAATTTTAGAGCATTTTCATCATCCCCAAAAGAAACTCTATACCTATTAGCCGTCATTCCACCCAGCTCTCTCAGCCCTAGGCAACCACTAAGTCCATTTAGTGTTTTGTCTCTATTTAGTTTTGTCTCTATGGATTTGTCTATTCTGGACATTTTGTATAAGTGTAATCATATGACATGTTTTTTCTGTGTGTGTGTGTGACATCTTTAGCATAATGTTTTCCAGGTTCATCCATGTTGTAGCATGGATTGATACTTCATTTCTATTGCTGAATAATATTCTATTGTAGGGATCAACTGCATCTTATGTATTCATTCATTGCCTGATGGATACTCTTGCTGCCTTTGTGTAAGTGGCTTAAGGCCAGGCTTCTACAGAAGCTGCCAGCCATGACAAGGGACATCACTCTTGAAGGAGTGCAAAAAAGAGACTGCCTGAAGGTATCACTGCACACAGGTGGAATGTTTCTGGACACCCCAAGGTCTTTGCCACTGATGATGTCTGACCCACCAGATTATCAGGAGGAAGGATAGGAGCCTTGTTCCACTAAGGGTCAATCTCTGTGGGAGCTTTACAACATAAAAAACTTGAGGGAACTTTAAGTGAGCCTTACGTTTCTAGCTCCTAGTTGCATGGTCAGGCAGCAGTATCCCCAGGCAACACTGTGAGGCGTCAAATATTTGAATTTTAGCTTACTCTTCAGGCCTTCCACTATCCCTAATCAGGCACCTTCTACAGCCCCTGAGGCTGAGTTTCTCTGTAATGGTTTCTGTCTCTGATAAAGATATTAGAGAAGTTAGAGACAGCCTCTTAGAAAGTTTTGCATTTTGAAGATCATTGCTTAAAAGCACACCTTTATGGAGGAATGGATTATTAGTGAAAGAATTACAGGCATCATTCATTCATTTAACAGACATTTACTGAGAAGGTAATATAGTGTAGTATTTTAGAGGAGGGCTTCCTGAATCTTTGGTCTGGTTACATCAAAATCTACTTGAGAGCTCTAGTGATAAGAAGCTCCACTTCTGGAGGTTTTGATGTAGTAATTGGCACATGATTCTGATACACAGGCATCTTTGAGAACTTTTGATTAAAAGTATGGGCTACGGAGTCAGACACACCTGTTTAACTCCCACCTCCGCCTTTAGTAGCTGTATGATCTTAAATCACTTAATTCTCTAGGTCTCAATATTCCTCATCTTTCAAATGGGGTTTGGAGGGATGGAGATATGTAGTATCTATGACATTGGATTGCTTGGCAATTAAATGAAGGGATGTAAGTGATGCTCTTGCACAGCTCATGACACAAGAACTAACCACTTATTGAGTGCTTTCTATCTCTACTGTTAGCCACAGTAGAGGAAATAAAATACCCTGTAAGCTCTGTCTTCAAGATGCGTAAATTGAATAAGAATGACAGGGGATGTGTAAAATTATTGATAACTCAAGTAGTGCACTTACAGAGACCTTATATATTAAAAGAGCCCTTTATTTAGGAACTGGCAGAAAACTCTTGAGGGAGAGAACCCACTGAGAGAAAAGGAGTGACATCAGCAGAGGAAAATGCAGCCTCTGTCCCTCCTCACCAAGGTTTCTCCCAGCAGACTACTTCTGGAGACCAGGAGTGGGATGCCCCATCTGAAATCATCTTGAATCATCTACTCCCAACAAAGTCCTTTCACATCTTTTAGTGTTTAGGCAGCTTCCAGATCCAATCTTGATAAACAAGTTTTCAGGTCTAAAAATTCCCATTCAGCGTTCTTCTTTTTTAATTGACAAAAGTATGTATTTATGGTGTACAACATGATGTTTTGAAATATGTATAATTGTGGAATGTCTAAATCAAGCAAATTATCATATGCATTAACTCACATACTTATTTTTTTTTTGTGGTGAGAACCCTTAAAATCTACTTTCCTAGCAACTTTTAAGTATACAACACATTGTTATTAACTACACTCACCATGTTATACAACAGATCTCCATCCAGACTTACTCCTCCTAACTCACTGAAATTTTGTATCTTTTGACCAACGTCTCTCTATTCTTCCCTTCCCACCTGCTCCCCACCTTTTTTTTGCTCATTTGTTTGAGATGGAGTCTTGCTCTGTTGCCCAGGCTGGAGTGCAGTGGTGTGAACTTGGCTCACTGCAACCTGTGCCTCCCAGATTCAAGCGGTTCTTCTGCCTCAGCCTCCTGAGTAGCTGGGATTACAGGCATGCACTACCACTCTCGGCTAATTTTTGTATTTTTAGTAAAGATTCACCACATTGGTCAGGCTGGTCTTGAACTCCTGACCTTGTGAACCACCCGCCACAGCCTCCCAAAGTGCTGGGATCACAGGTGTGAGGCACCGCACCTGGCTACCCACCAGCCCCCTTAATCACCATTCCACTCTCTGCTACTCTATGAGTATGACCATTTCAGATTTTCCATATAAATGAAATCATACACTATTAGTCTTTCTGTACTTGGCTTATTTTACTTAATATAATGTCCTCTGGGGCTATCCATGTCACAAAAGCTGAATAGTACTTTATACTACCTTCTCTTCATCCATTTATTTGGTGATGGATACTGAGGTTGATTTCATATCTTGGTTATTGTGAATAATAGCATTATTCTTTTTTAACGACAAACACTGCAGTATTAAAATCAAGAAATTGAAAACATCAAATCAATTTATAAGTATTTACAAATGATGATTCTAAGAGTGTAACTGAGTTGTAACTCAGAGGAGAAATGCTTGAGGGGATGGATACCCCATTCTCCATGATGTACTTATTTCACATTACATGTCTCATGTACTTCATTTATATGTATACCTACTATGTACCCATAAAAATTGAAAATTAAAAAACAACTTTTCAGAAGAAAAAAAAATAATGAATTCATGCTATCGATCTTAGGTTATAATCCTGGTTGCATACTCTGTCCAGGAAAGTAAAAATATCCTAGAAATACTGTTTTGATGTCCAACTATATTTTATTTATTTATTTATTTATTTATCATGGAATGTCACTCTGTCACTCAGGCTGGAGTGCAGTGGCACAATCTTGGCTCACCGCAACCTCTGCCTCCCAGGTTCAATTCTCGTGCTTCAGCCTCCCGAGTAGCTGGGATCACAAGCATGCACCACCATGCCCGGCTAATTTTTGTATTTTCAGTAGAGATGGGGTTTCTCCATGCTGTCCAGGCTGGTTTTGAACTCCTGGGCTCAAGAGATCTGCCCACCTTGGCCTCCCAAAGTGCTGGAATTACAGGCGTGAGCCACCATGCCCAGCCTCCAACTACATTTTCTACTGACTCTCACATCATAAAATACCACACAATTCTTTGTCAGAAATGTAGCCACATGTGGTCAAGAAAATATGGCCACTATTTACTGAGTACTCTTCTTGACTTTTGGTAGATGTTAAAAAGTGCGTCATTCCTACCCTTAGGTGACTTCCAACCTAAAGAGGAGACAAACACCTGCAAAAAGAAAACTAATTCTACAAAGCAGGGAATAGTAAATACTATGAATGTAGCTCAGAGTGGAGTGATAAAGCATGAAGACTTCATAAAAAGGATGGCACTGAGCTGAGCCTGAATGATATTACCTACCTTAGTGGAGCTCCTACTCTGTGCCAGGCAATGGCATTAACTCATTGAACTATTCCAATTAAACTTTGCAGACATTTACTTTTATTATTTTTTAGATAGGGAAATTGAGGCTCAAAGAGGTTAATTGTAAAAAATTACACAGTTAAGAAATAGCAGACCTGCAACTCAAATGCACATGCCGGTCTCCAAAGCGGCTTAGATATAACATTTTCCTAAAGAGAGGGCAGGATTCAGCTCTGGTTGCCGGTAGGCTACAGAGGTGGCAAAGGTGTCAGCTGGGGTTACAAAATAGAATGGTGATTAGTAACAGTTAAGAGTTTGGCATTTGAAATCAAAAACTGGCTTTGAATAAAATTTCCTAGCTGTATATTCTTGAGAAGTTGCTTAAACTCTCTAAGCTTCTATTTCCTCACCGTGAAATAGGAAAAGTGCTGTATTTACCTCATTGAGTTATTTCAAGGAATAAATGAGTTAAAGTATGTAAAACAACTAGCAAGTTATTATTATCATTGTTATATTTTCTTTTTATGACTGAATTATCCACTAAACATCATCTTAAATTGAGAGGGAATAGGAAACTGATTTATCACCTCTTTGTGTTAAAAGGACAGGGCAGAGAAAGCAGAGATCCCTGAAGAGACTAAAGAAATTCATGCTCTGCTTCTGCGGAAATGGGACCTACATTGACAGGGTCAGTATTCCCAGGGGTCTTGGCTTTGTAGCTGGTTCTGCCCCAAGCTATAAGCTGAATAAAGTCATTATTAATCTCAAGGTTTCCAATATGGCTGTTGCCACTGCATTGTGATGTGAAAGCAACTGTTACATAAAATAGCTAACGTTCACATGTATGAAGCTAAATGCTTCAACCCTTTTCTATAATTAATATTTGGATATATCAATTCTAACAAAGCCTTCTTAGTTGCTCTAAGCCTCCCTTCTTTTCCAAAGATGATGTTTTTCAATGAGATGCTATTAGTGCTTAAAATGAATGAAGTAAACTTGCATACTTTATTCCTGGTCACCTGCAGTGACATCCTGTTACTTTTTAAACCCTTCTCCATGCAGGAAAAATGTCACACTGTGTATTCATAAATTTGACACAAAAATTTAATATAAAGGAGAGAGGGCTGCTGTTTACGCCAGTCCAACCTTGAAGTTCTACCTTCTCATAATAAAGGGAATGTGGTGGCATGGCTATAGGGTCAAAAAGTTTTAATCCATTACATGTCAGTTAGAGAAAAATGAATGTGAAATATCCACATTCAGCACAGTAGCAATTTTGCATCTTTTGGATTGTAAATTTCCAGATTTGTATGTCTTTTTGTTTGTCTTCTCTCTCCTAGCGTATGAAATCGCTCTCTTTATCACATCATCATAATAGTTGTTGTTACAAATTATTTAAAGTCAATACACTTTTTCACATGAAAAGAATGCTATATAAATATAACCAAAAAGTTATTACTCATGATAAATAATTTGGATCTCAGGTTTAAAACTTCACATTTGAAATATGTTTCATAAAGTACAGAGAGAAAGCACTCAGCACACATACAAGAGACATCCAACCTCTTTAAGGGGAACTGTCAGGAAGGCTTGGTAGAAGTAATGTCTAAGTTGAGATCCAAAGCAAGTAGTATTCATCCAGAACTGATCTACTAAGCAAACCCTTGACTTTGCTCATGGAATTCTTTGTTTGATTTCCCTTTTCCTCCCTCAACTCCCTGGTGAACTCCATTCTACTCATCTTTTAAGGGCCAGATCAAATGTCATGTCATATCACTTTTCTTCATACCTCTTCACCATACCCTGGGTGGAATAAATTATTCCTTCACCTGGGTTTTCATTTACACTTTGAAGATATTTCTTACAGCATTCATCACTGATTCTTCAATTTATTAACTCACTAAAATACAGATATTCATGAAGTGCCTGGTGGAGGACATGTGAGTGCTAAGCAAGAGAGACAGCATATTTGCCCACCCTAGAGGAGGAATCAGCAATTTAATACAGTGTGATAATCACCCAGAGGACAAGAGATGGGCATCACAGGAATCTCGGTGAGTCAGGAAAGATTCCTTAGGAAAAGTGACATACTGGCCAGGTGTCGTGGCTCACACCGGTAATCCCAGCACTTTGGGAGGCCGAGGCAGGTGGATCACTTGAGTCCAGGAGTTCTAGACCAGCCTGGGCAACACGGAGAAATCTCATCTCTACAAAAAATACAAAACATTAGCCAGGCACGGTGGCAAATGCTTGTAGTCCCAGCTACTTGGGAGGCTGAGGTGAGAAGATCACTTGAACCTGGGAGGTCAAGGTTGCAGTGAGCTGACATCATGCCACTGCACTCCAGCCTCGGTGACAGAATGAACCTCTGTCTAAAGAAAAAAAAAAAGAAAGAAAGAAAAAGAAAAAGTGACATATAGAAGTGAGATCTGTAAAATAAGAAGGAAGGAACCAGCAAGCAGAAGGTTAGGGTGGGAAAGAAGAATATTCTAGGCAGAAGGAATGTTGAGCATGAAGGTCTAGAGGTAAAAGAGAGTAAGAATGATGCTCTGGAGAGAAATACTGGCAAGAGTTTTGTGAGTGAATAGAAAAATGGCAAGAGGTGAGCTTGGAGAGGTAAGCAGTGGCAGATGGTAGAGGGTAGTCTAAACTATGTCAAAGATATGGACTTCATCCACAAATCAATGTGTAGTCACTGAAGGATTTGACATAGGGGAGTGACTTGATGACATGTTGGTTTTAATAATAGTCCTGTGGCAGTAGAAGGTAGAGCGAACTAAGAAGGTGAACACAGGTATACAAAGAACAGTTAGGAGAATGTGGCCATAATCCAGTATATATACAGAACGATAACTATTCAATAGTTATTATTTAGGTGACTAAGTCCCAGTTAAGAGTAAAACTGTGTGTTATTCATCTTTGTGCTCATTGTACCTGTCAACAATGACTACCATGAAGTTCAGTCTAATTAACATTGATCCAGATCCAAGGAAAACACGAGATTGAATGATATGTTTTGTAATTTCTACAGAGACCATTTGTAATAAGTTTTATTATGGGAAATTTCTTTTATTTTGCAGGAGCCCTTGAACGGCTATTTCAGGCAAAAGTTAAAGCTTGATGTAACACTGGAACAAACAATAAAATTAAATGTATTATTCTTTAAGCCATGTGCTGACATTTCTTAATCCTTGCCCCCATCCATCATAGTCTCAAGCTTAATTTCACTCCTCAGCACTGGGTAAGTCATCTTGTATTGGTACTCTTTTGTCTGGATTTAGAAGGCTTTTGCTAGGATGAATTTAACAAAGTAAGTCTTTAAGTGTCATATAGTCTTATTTTATTGTCCTTTTCCTCTGAATTCAAAGTATTTTACAGCTGTTGCAGAGTAAGAAGTGTCAACTTCATTGGACACGAGGGAGAAATCTCAAACAGAGCGGGAAGCAATTATGTATTCAAGGTCAGGCAGAGCAAGAAGCATGCATCAGAGCTCCCACCTAAAGCAGGCAATTGCTGTATATGTGCACAGTTACTAAAAACAATCTGGCGACCAGGTGTGATGGCTCATGCCTGTAATCCCAGCACTTTGGGAGGCCAAGGCAGGCAGATCACTTGAGGTCAGATCACTTTGAGACCAACCTGGCCAATATGGTGAAACACCATCTCTACTAAAAATACAAAACTTTGTTGGGCGTGGTGGCACATGCCTGTAATCTCAGCTACTCGGAAGGTTGAGGCACGAGAATCACTTGAACCTGGGAGGTGGAGGCTGCAGTGAGTCCAGATCATACCACTGCACCCCAGCCTGGGAAACAGAGCAAGACTCTGTCTTAAAAACAAAACAAAACCAAAATAACAACAACAACAAACCCTAGCATGTAAAGTTAAAGAAAATGCCCAAATTATTGGAGGGAGTGGCTTTCATAGAACATATTTATAACTGACGGCAAGATTTTCTATTTTAGGCATAAGTGAAACATACATAACCTATTCTGTTGTTTCCTTGGTGACTGTTTTTAAGAGCCTTGAATTTTTAAAAAAAGCTATCATAAAGCCACCTTTTCAAGGTGTCAGACATGAGCAGAAATGTCTATATATAGGTGAATAATGTGTGCCTGCTACTTAAAACAGGCAGAACAATTTCAATATAAAGATGTATACTGATTAATATTACTTAAGTAAAAGTACATGAAGGTTGGATAAAATAGCTTTTGGATATATTATATACTTCTATTATAAAGA
Organism: Theropithecus gelada; assembly: GCF_003255815.1. Classification (NCBI taxonomy): domain Eukaryota; kingdom Metazoa; phylum Chordata; class Mammalia; order Primates; family Cercopithecidae; genus Theropithecus; species Theropithecus gelada. The sequence continues at coordinate 144,077,624 of NC_037673.1, forward strand.
ATTGCATTTAATTTTCCATACTTTACATAACAGAAAGCAGCTATTAGTATTTTCCCTATGTTATACTATGGTATACATAATATAGCAATAAATTACAGAGCAATACAGATCTGTTGTTAACACTGAGGATTCTTTTTTGAGTTTTGTCCCAGGGGTCAGTGCTCACCTACATTTTCTGTTCAGTTGATGGGATCTTCAAAGCAAGACTGTTAGGTTGACGAATGAAAGGTAATCAACCTATCCACATAGGCCAAATTCCATAGGAAAATCACTTCAGAAATCAGACCATCAACTATCTTTTAGACCATAATTACATGCAAGGCATTGTGGTACAGTTGAAGATAATACGATATGTACTACCAAAAAAGCCTGCATATTCTAAGTGCCAAAGAACTCACACGCACACACACACACACACACTGAGAACAAGAGGAATTGTATCATGAGGCCAAGACTATATCTGGCTCCCTGTTAAATCTCAGTGTCTAATATAGTATTGGGCACAGGTAAATTCTGAAAAAATACTTTTGGATAAATAGATGACTTCACCAAAACAGAAGATTTTGTGGTTAAGGCTGGGAAATGAAGGGTGAGTAGGAGGGATTGAGGAAAGTTAAAAAGGTAGGACAAGTGGAGATAAATGTGAGGAATAAAGTGTAGATCACTATGTTTGGTATGGAAAGTTTAATCTGAGAAACCAATAGATAGATGTGCAGTTAGAAAAATAAACTGAAGGCAAACTATGTATGTCTTGCCTGCCTAGGTAGTGAATTTGCATTTGGTTTAATAATTACTGGGAATGTGATAAATATTTTAAGAGAGGAAGCATGCTCTATTTTTTTCTAAGTAGGACTAATCTTGAAGTTATGTGCAGAGCAGAATGAAAGAGAAAGAAATTAAGGCCGTAGGTCCTGATAGAAATCTATTGCAAATGTTCAGAGATAAAAAGTGAAGCTTGGATTATGATGGAAGAGTAGAAGAGTTTTTCTCTTTCCTAAGCTAAAGAAACTTATTCATCTCACCATTATCATTTTCTTCATCATTCAACATTTTCTCTTTAGAGAGCACTTGGTGTGTGCTGACCACTGTACAGTGCAGCAATTTATGTGCATCCTGCCATTTCATACTTAAAACAAGATTATGAGATACATGGAGTTATTACTTCCCATTTATAGATGGGATACTTGAGGTCATAGGAGGTCAATCCCTTACACAACGTCACAGTGCTAGCTAGCAAAATGACATAATTAGGATGTGTTTGAGCCTGAAGCTTCTTAGTGCTTCTCTCAAGCTAGTATGTAAGGTAGAAAAAGTCTATATAGTGTGCTCATTACTGGGCAATAGTCAAAGAAAGAAGGAAAGGTTGAAGATGATACCCAACTCTTGGTAAGGGACATTGGAAAAATGTAGGGTAACATCAATGAACTCAGTAAGATCAATGGAGTCATCCATGTGCTTCAAAATAACAAACGTAATATTTTCAGGGGGCTTAATATAAGCTAGGCACTATAGTAAATGATCCATATTAACTATTATATTAAGGAAAAAGAAGAAATGCAGATTGTGCAAAACTGTAGGTGGTAAATAGCAAAGGCAGTACATAATAACATGGCTAGCCTTACTCCAGAGCCTGTAAGCCCAACTGTACCAGAAACACTGTACTAGAAATACTTCAGTTTGCTTTTAGAGAAATCACATTTGAGGGAAAGCAATACCATCTTCTTACTATTTATTGATTTACCTACTTTAAAAAGTTTATTCCACACCTTATTTGAAAGCAATTTCTAAGCACTTTACAGAAATAAACTTCAACATAATGTGATGTAAGGCATTTAAAGTAGGTAGCATATATGTTTATATATATAAAGATAGGTGTTCAAATAGCAGTAGTTGTTTTTTGAATGGCAGATGATCAGAGATCTTAATTTAAAATAATTGAGGCTTTTCTTTTCCTTAGGATTTCTATAATTGTTGTATAGCTTCTGTAATCAGAATAAAATAATGTTTCTGGCAATGGCGCACGGTGGCGGGTATGGTGGGAAGCAACACAGAAGAATTCAGTGAGTAAAGTGGAGCAAAGGGAAAATAAGGGTAGACAAGCAGCCGAAGCTAGGAGTGAGACTGGAAAACAATGGCCTTGCTTTCGACATAACATCATGAAAAGCTGGAATTAATGCAAACATAGGGACCTCGTTCCTAATCTGAAATGCTTTAGGCTTTCAAGTGCCTCTCCTCTTCATTAAAGAGAGAACCAGCCATTAGTCACAGCGAGTCACAGCACAATTGTCCACTCTGCAAAACCTGACTTAATTGGAATCAACAAGGCCAGAACAAACTTCTGAATGTGTGCCAGCCTCTTTTCATGAAGGGACTGTGCAGTCAATTAGATTGGAGCGTGAATAAATCATTTTTTTTGGAAATCAATGGGGGGGCACTGTTTTCCCTCAAATCTACCTTTCTCAGGGAAGCCAGCCTCTCTCACGGATATCTTACCCAACTCAAGGGTACAAATCACTCAAGGAAATAAATTGGATACCCTGTAATATTCACTTTTTCCCCTTCAATGTCTCTATCACGTATGTTCTGTAGAAGCAGGGATTTCCCTGGTCCTGCTCACCACTGTATCCGCAGCACTTAGCACAGTGCCTCATATTAGGAACTCTAAAATGTTTGCTGAAGGCGTACCTGAATGGAGCCAAAATGAAATTATCATTGGCAAGTGTAAAGAACTCCTTAAAACCACAAAATTTTTTTTTTTTAATTCAGGCTTCTTTTTAAATTATCATTATTATTATTATACTTTAAGTTCTAGGGTACATGTGCACAACGTGCAGGTTTGTTACATATGTACACTTGTGCCATGTTGGTGTGCTGCACCCATCAACTCGTCAGCACCCATCAACTCATCATTTACATCAGGTATAACTCCCAATGCAATCCCTCCCCCCTCCCCCCTCCCCATGATAGGCCCTGGTGTGTGATGTTCTCCTTCCCGAGTCCAAGTGATCTCATTGTTCAGTTCCCACCTATGAGTGAGAACACGGTGTTTGGTTTTCTGTTCTTGTGATAGTTTGCTAAGAACGATGGTTTCCAGCTGCATCCATGTCCCTACAAAGGACACAAACTCATCCTTTTTTATAGTTGCATAGTATTCCATGGTGTATATGTGCCACATTTTCTTAATCCACTGATAAAACCATAAAATTTTAATATTGTTTTTCCAAAGCATAGACCACTACAGCATGACATGTCACTTATCATTGAGTTAACCAAATGTTGTTCTATCGACGTTATACTCTGTAGTATATTAATTGTATTTATATACTTAAAAATTGAGCAATATATTTCCAAATGTAAGAAATGTATATTTGAGAAACACATTTTCCTCCCAGCATTTTCTTTATTACCTGGCACAGGAAACTAGGAATTATAATTTCTCATTTTAAGTTATGTCTATAGACACCTTGTTAGGAAAAAACAAATCTCTCCAGGGCTCATAATTTTTTCTTACATATCTTAAAATCTCAGAAGATTCTGGGAGCCATTGTTTTCTTTTTGTATAGTAAGCAATCTTTGATATTCCAAAGCCCTGGAGTCCCGGCCTATAACATTCTAGATCATCATAGCATTTGTAAAGATAATTACTATTCTTCATCCACTTACTCACCTCCTACCATGACAGATGAATACTGCCACTACTGCTAATCATCATCATAATTATCATTATTGACCATTTACTACTGCTGGTCACTGTGCAAATCTATTTACATGTATTATCTTTTAAATGCTCTGAGGTGTTAAAAATCATCTTCCAGCCCTGAATATATGATTTATGAATCCTCTCTACAACTCTTCCCCACTGGGAGAGACTAACATGCAAATAACGAACTGCAGGCCTGAAGTTGTAATGAGTGCTGCAACAGAGAAGCAAACCAGGCACTACTGGTGCTTAGAGGAGGAGCTCCAACTCCCTGGGAAGGACAGAGAGTGTGTCTAACAGAAGGGATGGCTAAGCTGAGTCTTGAAAGATGAGAGAGGATTTGCCCTGTGGTCCTGGCAATAAAGAAGAATTGAGTAAATATTATGTAAGAAAATTTAGTAAGAATTATGGATGTATCAAGACTATTGATTAGCTCGGAGTTAGAGGTAAGATGCAGAAAGAGGAGAGAATTTAGAAAGTGCTCATTTCTCTATCTGATGTAAAACTGGTATTAAACTGGTCTATTCTTATATCTCACATGACAGGTAAAACATTTAATTTGGGAGAAGTCTGTTCTATTTTCTGAACTGTAGAATGGAAAGAAGCTATTTAATAATAACTCTATTGCAATCTTTCTACATGCCAAGCACAGTATTTACCACTGTACATGTAATAACTGATTAAAACAAATTCATGAGGTAGATATCATTTTTCAGTTACGCAAAAGAGAAAATTAAAACTTTTAAATTTGCCCAATGTCATGCAGCTTGTATGCCTAGGAGACATTAATTGACTCAATTAATGTTTTTTGAGAGCCTGTGATGTGTCTGACAAAATTTAAAATCAGTTCAGTCTGATTCCAAAACATTTGTTTTAACCTCTGCATGGTCCTCGTCTTTCCCTTAGGACCAGAAACACAACACTCTTTTTCATACCTATTATTGCCTTTAGAACTCTCAGATGGCTTACAAACAAGACATGTTCTCTAGAAGACAAAGTGTAAGGCCATTAAACACATTTGCTGTCCAGAGCATTATTAAGATTTAACACAAGGCTATGTATCATTCATTGTCATAATGTTCTGAGCACTGATTGAATTAATCGCTTAGGGCTTTTCACTTAGAAATCCCATTTCTTAGGGTGGTTATAAACTAGCAGTTAATATTTTTCCTATGTGAAATAGGGTTCAGACAAGGGAGTGCTTTAATCCTGCAAAATCGTATGCACAACACAACTATTACATCGTAAAATGATCACATGAGGTAGATAATTACATAAGAGGGGATTTCGTGCCTAAATCTAGTGTTGTGGTTGAAAAGTTTCTTATGATGTTGCACTGGTTGCTTCATAGAGTCTGATTAAATGCAACTAATAATAAATAATAATCATTAATATTTCCCTTTTAATCATTCACATAACAAAGACTTAGTGAAGATAAATGATTGACCTTCTGCTCAGTGTTGGTAAGCAATGGAGACAGGATTTAACCTAAGCTGTTAGACTCTAGGACCCATTCTCTTAACCATATCACTATAGTCCCACCCTTAAAGGATGGCAGCGATAGATATATGGAATAAAGCGGGTAAAGTGTTTAGCATGATATGTGTCAAATAAGTGCTCTGTTCTAAAATCAGCTTCTTCAACAAATATGTATTGAACGCTGCATAGCTGCCAAGCACTGTACTTGGTATGGAAGATACAGCGGTGACTAAATAAAACAGACATACACTGTTGGCTCAGGGAGCTACTATGTTAGTTGGAGACTCACACAATAAGCATGCTAAGTAAATACACTGTGCTAGATTATGATAATGTGCTATGGGAAATAATAATACCAAACAGAGGTCAACAGGAAGGATCCAGGTGGGGTTGTGATTTTAGATCCGAGAAAGCCTAAGTAGCTGCTATTTGATTAAAGGCTGCTGCCTGTGGGGAAAGCGTGCCAGGGTAGTGAGGAAGTAGTACAAGAGCTCCACAGTGAGCAGAGACGTCCAAGTTCCAGGAACTTCAGGGAGCCAGGGAGGCTGGAGGAATGAGTGAGCTAGGACAGCAGCCAACTAGAGGGCAGACATTAATGGGAGGGCGTTGTGTGCAGACCATGCTGCGCTTTTTAGGCCATTTTGCATTGATTTAAGCTTTTACTCAGAGTGGGTAGGAAGCCACAGGAGGAGTTGAGAGAGGCAGTGCCCTGATCTGACTTAGCTTTTAACATTTTGCTCTGACTGCTCTAGTAAAAGGAGAAGACTGAGCATAAGGGTGGAATTAAGTGGACTGGTTTGGAAAACTGCAAAAATCCAGCTTGGAGATGGTAGCAGCTTAGACCAGAGTGGAAGCAAGGGAGGTGGTGATAGGACTAGACACAAGCTGATGGTAATCCTTTTTAGGTGGATGTTTCGTCAGAATCATGGGATCAGTAAGTTGAGCTGAGATGCAGAGCCACATTGATCTGATGATGTATTAAACAGTACATGTTACTGTTTGTTCCTAAAATGTATAAAGCTCCCACTCTAAGCAGGGCATTGTGCCAGGCACTGCAGCTAAAACACTCTGAGGGTGTCCATGCCCTCAGAGAGCTGTCCTCCTATTAAGAGGATAATAGTTACACCATAACTTTATGTGGCTGCAGAATATGGCTATAGCACATTTGTTCAATGAATATTCACTGCATACACAGTTTTAGGGGCTAGAGATAGAGCTGAGGATAGAATAAACAAACATCCTTGCTTTCCTGGAGTTTATACTCTAGCAGAGTGAAAATAAAAAATCAACAAGATAACTATGTAAGTTATATAGTATGTTAAAAGATAATAATGAGAGACTTCATGACGATCTTGACCACACCTGTGCAACACTGTCATAGTGAAAAATTAGAAACAATGCACTGTCCATGTACAGGGGAACAGCTTGGGCTGGACGCAGTGGCTCACATCTGTAATCCCAGCACTTTTGGAGATTGAGGTGAGGGGATCACTTGAGACCAGAAGTTTGAGACCAGCCTAGGCAATGTTATGAAACTCTGTTTCCACAAACAAACAAATATTGTTAGGCATGGTATTTCTGAGGCCGAGGTGGGAGGATCATTTGAGCCCAGAAGGGTGAGGGTGCAGTGAGTTATTATGGCACCACTGCACTCCAGCCTGGGTGACAGAGTGAAACCTTGTCCCTAAAAAAAACTTAAAAAACTAAAATAAAAAAAGGGACCAGCATAATAAAATGGTATGTCCAGTCTTTAAATTACCATGCAAGAGTTTAAAAACACATAGGAAGATGTACATGAACCAACGAGGCTAGTTGTATCTCAAAACATTTCAAGAGCAAGATGACGAATGAAGTCCAAAGTATAATGTCATTCATGTAAAAAACTAAAGAGATTATATATATATATATGCACATATGCACACATATCTATATGGACCTATATTTACATACATGCATAAAAACCCTTTGAAAAGATATATGAGGTAACAGGGTCCATCTCATTGAAGGATCAAAAAATCTTCCTGGATGCCTCACATGGTTCATTGCAAACCCTCTGGGGAATGTGTCTCAGGTGAGTGTGCAGCTCATCCTCCAGCGCTTTGTGGCCGTTGCGTGATGCACACTGTGTGGCCCTCAGCAGGATAAACCTAACTTTGACCATAACTCTGACAAATTATGTACCTGAATCTGTTTCTGGAAATGCTGAGACCCTTTGGGTACACAGGATGGGTCCTGGGTGAAAATGGGATTTCTCCTCTCTCCCCTGTCTCCACCACCTTCCTGGGGGTAGGTGCCTGGAGCTCTATTCTGGTCTCCTTCTCCTCATGGGTTATCATCTTATCCACGCATTCAGCCTTCTCCAGATTGGTTAATGTGATGAACTACTCCAGTCAAAGTGCTAGCTGCTAGGGAGATTGGTATTTTAAAACTCTCTCATCCCCTAAATACATGAGTTTTATTTTAAAAGTGGGATAGGAGATACAAGCATTGCATAAGATTGTATATGAGAAAACACTGTTACCCATAAACCACTGTAAACATATTCCATTATTAAAATGATTAATATTTGCTCTCCCACTCTCTCTATTGTGCACAGATGAAATGTTATTGTTACTATTAACCTTCTCACCTCCTCCACGGTACACAGACTGGGGAATGCTATTAATAGTTTCCCCTCATACCCCACCCAGCTCCTTCTGTTACTGTGAAGTAATCTGGATGAACTATGCTAGGCGTAAAAGGCCAAGGATTTTTCATCTTCCCTATTCCAAGCAGCATTCTTTCTCTTTATTGTTGAAATTTACAAAATACTTGAATACTATGCAGACGCTATAATCACCTCACCTTTTATATGAAAAAACTGGGGCTCAGAATCGTGCACTTACCCAAGGCTGCACAAAGCTATGATTTAACACAAGCCTTCTCCCAAACCTTGTGTTCACGTAGCACAACCCAAGCTTTGGCCCTGAAGGATTCTTTATCACATAGACTTTTTCTCCTAAAGTCTAGCCCAGAAGAGGAGTGTCTGCTTCTCTTTTGACTCAAGGGCACATGAGGGTGCTGGCTGGTCAGTGGAGGTAGACCTGGAGCAAAGGCGATTAGGTTTGTGATGCCCATGCCTCATGGAGGGGAGTCTGTGTGGGAGCGGATAAGCAGCACCATGGGTGACTCCTTGAGACCTTTGCTCCTGTGTTTCCCTGTGCATGTGTTTGTCTCTGTGACCTTCTCTCCAGTCTTGAAACAGGATGCTCCTTCCTGTTTTGGGGCCTTTACATGTCCCATTCCCTTTGCAAAGTTCTGTCTTCCTTCGATTCTAATCATCTCAGTTCCAGTGTCATTGACTCAAGGAAGCTGTTGTTGGTTGAGTTGTGTCCCTCAAAAGATACGCTTAAGTCCTAACTCCCAGTACCAAGGAATGTTACCTTACTTGGAAATAGAATCTCTGCAAATGTAATCAAGGTGACTGATGTCCTTTTAAAAAGGAAAATCTAGACACAAACATACAGATATATCCAGGGGAGAATGTCATGTAAAAATGAAGGCAGAGATTGGGGCATTGTGTCTACAAATCAAAAAACAACAAAGACTACCAGTGACCACCGGGAGCTAGAAGAGAGGATGGAATAGTCTTCTCAGAGCTCCGGAAAGAACCAAGCTTGCTGACACCCCGTTTCGGATGTCTGGCCTCCAGAACTGTGAGAGGATACATTTCTGCTGTTTTAAGCCACCAGTTTGTGGTAATTTGTTACAGCAGCTCTAGAAAATGAATACAGATCTTCCTGAGATTTTCAGATCAGGCCAGGTTCTTCGGGTGCATGTTTTCACAATATCAGCTATTTTTCTAAATAACATGTATCACAGCTTGTGGTTATAAAGTTGATTTTAAAAAATCAATATTTATCTCCCCCACTAAAATGAAAGACTTGTGAAAGTAGGGAGAGCGTTTGCTCATATGACTAATATAAAAACAGTATGATACACATTTTTTAAATGAAAGAAAGAGTAAATGAATGAATGGATTGATGAATGACAAGAAGAGAGTGCAGCACTTGTAATTTTGGCCTGGGGACATGCGGAAACGGTCCATTTGAAAGCATAATAAAGCTCACTCTCTCTTTCTCCATTTAGATTTGAACAATGGTCTTTTTAAAAGTCTATGGGTAGTGATAAGATTGACAAAACAGTTCATAATATCAGGGAAAACTGTCAACACTAACACTGATGATAATTACTGTAAAACTGTGAAAAATGAAAACAAATCATTTCTGTTAGAGAAAATGAATGCTTTTTATCTTATATCTTATTATCAAACAGCACAATCATAATTATGTGTGCCACCAATTCTGTATATGATCTAAAATTGCAAACAATTTTTATTTGAGGGAAACAGTAAAATCATACCTTTTTTTCCCTATCTTTAAAGTTAGCTATTTATAAATATAATATGATATTCACACATCACAAAAATTGCTGGAAGAATGATGTTGCTTTATGCTTAAGGACAAGAACTCTGGAGTCAGACCCTAGGCTTAAAGGCCAGCTCTTATCTCTTACTAACTGTGTGACCTTGGGCATGTTACTTAACGTCTCCCTGTCCAGCTTTTAATTTCTGCCTCATAGAGCAGTTGTTTGGATGCATCTAATAAACTAATACTGTTCATGTAAATACATACAAAAGTAATTGGCACATTGTAAACCTCCATACATTCTCACCATTAATATTATCAGACATGTGACATTTGATGAGATCATGGGGAGTAGTCATTCAGCTCTTCTCACCTACTTACATCAGAACTACACACTACAAATCATTTTCCCTTTTCATCTTTAAGAATTAGAAAGCAACGAACAAAATAGGTGAGTGATGTGTGGGATTAAGGGTGGCAAAGAGGTATCACAAACACATTTTTTAATTAAAAAAGAGGCTGAAAACATAACGTTTTAATTTGTGACAAGAGAGTAAGAGGCACAAAATAAAATGTTAAAATTTAAAAAAAAAACAAATTGGAATTTAAACTCCTTCTTTTGAAAGCATTAATTTATTTTATGGTAGATTTTCAAGTTCAAGTTTTTGCACTTTCGTTTCCGTCCTGTCAAGTCAAAATTTCAAACGACTGTTAAAATCTTAGGTTAACTGAATGGTTTAAATCCTTAGAATTACAATCAATTTGGGGGTTAAACTTTTTATCAGATAAATAGAATTTCATAAAATCAAAGTAATTAACCATATCTGCTGTGGTGGCCCCTTCTCAAATAAATCCTTTCTCCTAACAACATTTTCAAGAACTTGGTTTTTGAAGGTCCAGATAAGTGAAGTTTATGATGGACACTGGATTAATAGCTTCTCTTCATCTGCAGCTCAGCTACAGCAATTCCCACATCTCCTCTCCCAAGACAGCCAATTAATATTTTTAAATTGGTGTAAGAATAGCCAGGCTAGAACCTAGCTCTTCTTCTGGTGTCAAATGTGATCACTCTCATTCAACCTCAGATTTAATGTTGACTTGTCTGCTGGAAATCACTACTGCCTACACTGGGAAAATACCAAGTTTAAAACAAACAAACAAACAAAAAAACAAAAAAACTCCTTTAATAATCCATTTTGGCTAGAGAAGATAAAGACTTTCCAGGGAGATGCCAGAAGCTTGTGCTCTTTTTGGGTGTCTCTCGTCTTGTCTTTGTGGTTAATTGTGGAGTCACAGTCACACCATGGGCAACTAAAATAGGAACAGGACTCCTTGATGGGCTGTCTACACTACAAGCAGTCATCACCCCAGGTCAGGACTTCCTGAGAAATAAAGAGGGCGTACAGGAAAATGAACAAGCCAACAAGATTCCTACAGATCCTATAATTGTCTGGTGAAATTGATAGGCTATGCTTGTCAAAGCTGCTGTTTGGCATTCTCCCTTCCTGTCTCTCCCTCCCTCCTGGTGACTGGCAATTTCCATCTGCAGCTTTTACAATCTGATGTGTAATTTGGCCTCTCATGTCTCCCTGAATGTGCCTTTGTGTCACTTCTACTTTTGAGGCTGCATCTTTCTCAAACTTATCTCTTGGTATTGTTCAGATTCACTCTTCTTTGCTGTTGAATAGCCAGAATTCATCTTTGAAAAATTTGCTGTGAAAATAAAAACAACTGTCACATGAAGAAAATAAAACACAGAGAACTAAACTGTTTTGTCAGGCATAGAAATTAAATTTTAAGTCTGTTGTACTTTTGATAGAAGTATGCACATATGGGCTCAGAGCTTATCAAATTGTGACAAATTTTGTGTTTGTTTAAGGTTCTACACTGGAGGCTGAGTAACTTGGAGGCACAGGATAATAAAAGCACATGCAAGCAAGCCAATTTGTTTTATATGTAACCATTTAAGATGCAGGATCAGAAGGATTTTCTCCCTTCATTCTCAAATTTCTGCTAGGCATGAGTATTCATGATCAAGCTAGACTCAAAACAAACTAACGATGCGTTAAGTATTAACACCCAGGACTCTTATGGAATGATTTTTTTTTGTACTAAGTTTGGCAGTTTATAGACAGTTGCCAATGATCCAACTAAATTAAGTGCTCTTGAATACAAGCTTAAATAAAGAAAAACCTATTTAGTAGTGAGAGGCTAAAAAAGAAAAGCAAAATGGCACCAATTGCCCAGCTTCCTTCCACACCTACCTCTGAGGTAGAAGACTCTCAGGGATCCAGACTTCCCTTTCATAGACTCCAGATAGATGAGGTTTATGACGGACACTGGATTAATGGCTTCTGTTAGTCTGCAGCTTGGCTATATCAGTTCCCACATTTCCTGTCTCGAGAGAGCCAGATGAATAGGATTCCTCCTTAGGGCATTATTGAATGGCAATGGCACTTCTCCAATAGCAGCATCCCTAGCATGGGCATCAGGCCCAGATATTTATTATATGTTCTTCCATAGCTTCTGACAAGCACGCAAGTAAGGTTTGCTTTTCTCATTTCTTCCTCTATTGTTATGCAAGTGAAAGGTAGGGGTGTGTGTGTATATGTGTGTGTGTGTGTGTGTGTGTGAGAGAGAGAGAGAGACAGAGAAAGAGAGAACAAGTGATCAAATTCAGAAACGTTTCCCCCTCATACTAATTTTTATATACTGATTTATAGAAGTTGAGATTTGACTCTTGATGTAACTGCTTGACTTAGACTGAGAACTAAGTTATATATAATAGAAACTTTTTTTCTGGCAAAATTATATAGAATAACACATAGTTCTATTATATTATACATTTTAAAGCCCAAAAAGATCAAGTGTTTAAAATCTGCTGAACATAATATTACAATATTTGCTTTCGTTTTAAAGGAGAGACAAAAATACAACAATATTTTATGGAGATCTTCCCAATTACAGGCTTCTACCCGCCTTAACTTTCCTTATCTCAGTAAAAGTTAGGAAGACATATCCCTTATGGAGGTTGGACAAAATTTAGTAAACATATACTGAGTGCCAACCATATTTAAGTTATTGCTCTCTATAAGGTTTACTGAGACCAACATTTTGCAAAACTTCAGGAGATATCATTCATGTACACTTCTGATATGGTTTGGCTGTGTCCCCACCCAAAACTCATCTTGAATTGTAGTTCCCATAATCCCCATGTGTCATGGGAGGGACCCAGTGGGAAGTGATTGGATCATGGGGCAGTTTCCCTCATGCTGTTCTCATGATAGTGAGTGAATTCTCATAAGATCTGATGGTTTTATAAGGGGCTTCCCCATTTGCTTGGCATTTCTCTCTGTGTCGCCATGCAAAGAAGGATGTGTTTGCTTCCCCTTCTGCCATAATTGTAAGATTCCTGAGGCCTCCTCAGCCATGCAGAACTGTGAGTTGACTAAATCTCTTTCCTTTATAAATTACCCTGTCTTGGATATTTCTTTATAGCAGTGTGAGAACAGACTAATACAGCAAATTGGTACTGCAGAGAGTGCCGTGCTGGTATAAGGATACTTGAAAATGTGGAAGCAACTTTGGAACTGGGTAACAGACAGAGGTTGGAACAGTTTGGAGGGCTTGGACAAGACAGGAAAATATGGGAAAGTTTGGACTTTCCTAGAGACTTGCTGAATGGCTTTGACCAAAATGCTGATAGTGACATGGACAATGAAGTCCAGGTTGAAGTGGTCTCAGATGGAGATGAGGAACTTGTAGGGAACTGGAATAAAGATGATTCTTGCTATGCTTTAGCAAAGAGCCTGGCAACATTTTTCCCCTGCCCAAGAGATCTGAGGAACTTTGAACTTGAGAGGGATGATTTAGGGTATCTGGCAGAAGAAATTTCTAAGCAGCAAAGTGTTCAAGAGGAAGCAGAGCATAAAAGTTTGGAAAATTTGCAAGCTGAAGATGCAATAGGAAAGAAAAATCCATTTTCTCTGGGAGATATCCAAGCCTGCTGTAGAAATTTGCATAAGTAACAAGGAGCCTGTGTTAGTTCGTTTTCACACTGCTAATAAAAACATACCTGAGACTGGGAGAAAAAAAGGCTTAATTGGACTTACAGTTTCACATGACTGAGGAGGCCTCAGAATCATGGCAGGAGGTGAAAGACACTTCTTACATGGTGGCAGCAAGAGAAAAATGAAGAAGAAGCAAAAGTGGAAACCCCTGATAAACTCAGCAGATCTCATGAGACTTATTCACTATCATGAGAACAGCACAGGAAAGACTGGCTCCCATGATTCAATTACCTTCCCCTGGGTCCCTCCCACAACACGTAGGAATTCTGGGAGATAAAATTGAAGTTGAGATTTGAATGGGGACACAGCCAAATCATATCAGAGCCAAATGTTAATCACCAAGACAATGGAGAATATGTCTTCAGGGCATGACAGAGACCTTCACAGCAGCCTCTCCCATCACAGGCCTGGAGGCCTAGGAGGAAAGAATGGTTACATAGGTCGGGTCTAGGGCCACCCTGCTGTGTGCAGCCTGGGACTTGGTGCCCTGCATCCAAGCGCTCTGGCTGTGGCTAAAAGAGGCCAATGTACAGCTCGGGCCACGGCTTCCGAGGATGCAAGTCCTAAGTCTTGGCAGCTTTCACGTAGGGTTGAGCCTGCTGGTGCACAAAAGCCAAGAACTGAGGTTTGGGAACCTCTGCCTAGATTTCAGAGGATGTATGAAACTGCCTGAATGTCCACGCAGAAATTTGCTCCAGGGGTGGAGTCTTCATGGAGAACCTTTGATAGGGCAGTGCAGAAGGGAAATGTGGGGTTGGAGACCCGACACAGAGTCGCCACTGGGGCACTGCCTAGTGGAGCTGTGAGAAGAGGACCACTGTCCTCTAGACCCCAGAATGGTAGAGCCACCAACAGTTTGCACTGTGCAGTTGGAAAAGCTGCAGACACTCAACGGCAGCTGTGAAAGCAGCTGGGAGGGGGGCTGTATCCTGCAAAGTCACAGGAGCAGAGCTTCCCAGAGCCATAAGCCCACCTCTTGCATTAGTGTGACCTGGATGTGAGACATGGAGTCCAAAGAGATCATTCGGAAACTTTAGGGTTTAATGACTGCTCTACTGGATTTTGGACTTGCATGAGCCCGTAGCCTCTTTGATCTGGCCAATTCGTCCCATTTGGAACATGTGTATTTACCCAATGCCTGTACCCCCATTCTATCTAGGAACTAACTTACTTTTGATTTTATAGGCTCATAGGCAGAAGAGACTTGCCTTGTCTCAGATGAGACTTTTGACTTGGACTTTTGGGTTAACACTGGAATGAGTTAAAACTTTGGGGTACAGTTGGAAAGGAATGATTGTGTTTTGAGATATGAGGACACAAGATTTGGAGGGATGGGGGTAGAATGATATGGTTTGGCTGTGTCCCCACCCAAATCGTATCTTGAATTGTAGTTCCCACAATCCCCATGTGTTGTGGGATGGACCCAGTAGGAAGTGATTGGATGATGAAGGTGGTTTTCCTCATGCTGTTCTCATGATAGTGAGTGAGTTCTTACAAGATCTGATGGTCTTATTAGGGCTTCCCCCTTCACTCAACACTTCTCTCTCCTGCTGCCTTGTGAGGAAGAATGTGTTGGCTTCTCCTTCTGCCATGATTGTACATTTTCTGAGGCCTCCCCAGCCATGTGGAACCATGAGTCAACTAAACCTCTTTCTTTCATAAATTACCCAGTCTCAGGTATTTCTTCATAGCAGTGTGAGAATGAACTAATATAGCTTCTTAGAGTTGCTCAAAGTGGAAAGTGGTTGTACAAAAATAATCTGGATTTTCACTGGTACTCTGTGGGCCATAGAATAATGCCACCTCCTCAGCTCTGAAAGCTCTTCACAGTCTGGCGTGAACCTCATTTATCACAATCTATGTTATCTAAGATTTGGCTATATAAGATCTATTCACTGCCTACTTTTTCCTGTAATTGGTCTATGCTCTTCCATCCCCCAGGCCTTTGCTCATGCTATGAATCTAATCAATAAAAGAGAAAATATACACCCATCTGTTATTACATATGGTAGGAAAAACACTAAAGCATATCACATTTGAACTGTAGGGTAAAGAAAATTTAAAGAAAATAATGGCAGTTAAAGTTCTGATTTGGTAGGTTGAAAGAACTGCTGCTGGCTTGAGTAGGTGTTGACGTGAGTAGAGTTGTGTTCAAGTAAGTCAACATGGGTTACAGTAAGAAAACTTGTACAATCATTAAATAAGACAGAATCAGGCTCTAGCCTGGGTGGAAATGGTGAAGAACAGATGTAGAGAGAATTCCAGGGTAAGAGAAGGTAATTGAAAGATCTTGGGAAGTTGTTTACATTGGTGAAAAAAACAATTAGAGAGGGACCCTTTAAATAACAGCAAGACCACAAGAAAAGAGGGTAGGAGAGAGGCAAGTGAGGTCGATGAGGGCTGAGTGGCTTGGGGAATAGAGAGGAACTAAGAAACATTTTTTACCCCAGCCATAAATGAACTAGTTTTCTTAAACATCTTACTCATTAAAAAAAACCCTAAAATTTCTGGATTAACAACAATAGCAAAAGCCAATCACAGAACAAAAATAGAATTCCAGAAATACAAACAGCACAGATGGCTCTATCCTTACAGCATCAGCTAAAATGTGATGCCTATTGTACACTGGGGATAGGCAACAAACGCTAGTGTTTCAAGAGTAGGACTTTCTTTGTATGAAGAAGCTTGCATAAAATTGGGTTTCCAAAGAGAACTAAAATCAGCCTGCCCTTCCTGAAGAACACCAAGGAAAACTGTCTATTCAAACTTGGTGCTGTGTGAAGCAGAAAATTATTCTCTGGCATGGAGTCACAGGTCATCCTTCATGGTGGTGTGTGACCTAAATGTACGCTATCCATGTTAGTTGAAAACATACTGGCTGAAAGGCCAGTGCCCCCAATGATCAAAGAGAAGCAAATTCAAAACCTCTTTGGAGAAACACCCTTTTAATACAGACCTCAAAACATTTCCCCAGATAAAGTTCTCAAGTGGAAAATTCATGGAGTGGAGGGAAACAGAAATAAAATCAGACCATTAGAGATTCAAATATTTAAATTATTAGTCACAGAGCACAAAGTATACTAAAAATAGTTAAAAATATGAAAAATATTAAAAATAAAATAAGTGACACAAACAAAGAACTAGTGGCTATAAAAATAAACCTTTAGGAAGGAGAAAAAATAATTATAATTGAAAATTAAATGGATGGTAAACATTAGGTTAGATACAGATAAAGAGACATTTAGTGAACTAGAAAGTAGACCAAAAGAAATTATTCAATAGTAGGAACAAAATCACAGATATTTAAAATATATATGCATGGTTAAGACAAATGGAAATCAGAGTGAGAAAGGCTAATATATATCTCATGCAGTTTCTAGGAGGAGAAGATAGGCAAGCCTGGGACAAGTTTACTAATATTTGAGGAGATATAACAGCAGCTTTAGAATTTAGCTGTCTTTAAGTGTCTCATGGGAGAAATTCAGCTGTGTATTTGTTTCCCCATATTGCCACAACTAAAAGCTTTGATCAGAACTAAGTCCAGATTCTCAGCCCCTAACCATAGCCAGGAATTAGCAAATCTCTGAGGGAAAAAGCAACAGCTGATCTTCAGATCATCTCTGGAAGTTTCTTGCCTTTCTGGAATTTTAGTCCCCCTTTCTTTTGTAGCTCTTGGATGCCTTTAATATATATTTTTTGTAACATATCTGGCTTTTTAAATTGTTTTCAGTGGAAGCATGGAGCTGTCATGCGCTACTTCATTCTAGCAGAAAGTGGAAACTAAGGATGGTGTCTTTGATAATTGAGCATATTCATTTGGTTGGCATATTTATGTGGTTGGAGGAAGGTATGAAAAGAAAAGTATGGTAGCTGGGAATGAGATTATGTAGAGTCCTGTAGGTTACGGTAAGAATTTGTTTTGTAAAAAAACCTGTAAGGTCAAAATATGCTGAAGACCAATGTCATAAAGGAAGAAGTCTCAAAGAAGAGAAACAAGATAAATAAAAGGAATATGATCCTGGAAAGGGAAGAAGGTATCCTGGGATTAGACTCAAGAAGGATGGATCCAGAGGCAGTGAAAGAAGTTAAATTACTTTGTGATCAGATATTGGTTTGTGGTTGATTAGTGGAGACAGAATATCTTAAAGACAAAGAGAGTGCTGATTCCTTTTCCTTACCCTCATAGTTAGTGCAAGTAAGATGAAAAGCAGCCTCTACTTGAAAAAGAATCTTCTTGTGAGCAAAAGTTATCTGCTATGGTCTAAATGCTTTTATCCCCCTAAAATTCATATGTTGAAATCTAACCCCTACAGTGACAGTATTAAGAGGAGGGGCCTTTGGGAGGTGAATAGGTCACAAAGGCTTGACCCTCATCAATCTTTGATCATTGGGAGCACTGGCCTTTCAGACAATGTTTTCAACTAACATAGATGGTGTACATTTAGGTCACACACCACCATGAAGGATGACTTGAGGATCCATGCCAGAAAATAATTTTCTCCTTCATACAGCACCATGTTTGAATAGGCAATACAACTAGTTCCATTATGAAAGAGGCCCAAGGAGGCTTGTTTTCCCCTTCTGCCATGTGAGGATGCAGCAAATAGGTGCCATTTATGAGGAATGAGCCCTCACAAGACACCAAATGTGCTGGTTCCTTGATCCTGGACTTATCAGCCTCAGAACTGTGAGCAATAAATTCCGTCATTTATAAATTACCCAGTGTAAGGTATTTTGTTATAGCAGCCAGAATGGACTAAGACACTACTGACCACTCATTTTGCTTGCACATTCTCTCTCCATTCTTCTGATAACGGAACTGCCTTTGGTGAACCATCCCTCCTCATACTCAGTCCATGTGATTTTAGTAGAGTCAGCTGCATTTTCCCTTCTGCTTCTTTCCTAACTGCCTAGCACAAAAGTCGAAACATAATCCAGAGCAATTGCTTACAGCAAACACAATTTTGTCTAGTGAAACTCAATTCTAGAACTGTTGATAGAACTATTTTACTGGGGTTGATGGAATATTAATCTGAACCTGCTAGTGGCTACCTTGCTAACACAAGGGAAGAACCAACACAGAAGAAACAGCTAAGCTATGAGGATGCAAAGGCATAAGAATGATACAATGGACTTTGAGGACTAGGGGGAAAGGGTGGAAGCGGGGTGAGGGATAAAAGACTACACATTGAGTACAATGTACATTGCTCGGGTGATGGGTGCGCCAACATCTCAGAAATCACCATTAAAGAACTTATGTATAAAGAAAGAAAGAGAAAGAAAGAAAGGAAGAAAGAAAGAAAAATTGAAAGAAAAAGAAAGAAAGAATGAAAGAAAGAAAGAAAGAAAGAAAGAAAGAAAGAAAGAAAGAAAAGAAAGAGAAAAGAGGAAAGGAAAGGAAGGAAAAGAAGACAGAAAGGAAAGAAGGAAGGGAGAGAAGAAGGAAGGAATGGAGGGAGGAAAGAAGGAAGGAAGGAAGGGAGGGAGGGAGAGAGGGAAGAAGGGAGAGAGAACGAAAGAAAGAAAGAAAAGAAAGAGAGAAAGAAAAGAAAGAAAGAAGGAAAGAAAGAAAGAAAGAAAAAGAAAGAAAGAAAAAGAAAGAAGAAAGAAAAGAGCAGAAGCCAAGGAGGAAGGAGACTGAGAGGCAGCAAGACAGAAAAGATCCAAACATGTTTGAGCATGGCTCTTTCTATCCTTTCCATTTACATGAGATAAATTATCTTTCCTGCTTATGTCAATTAGAGTTGTATTTTGGCAAACTGCAAAAGAAAGACTCCTCACAAAAACACTTGGGAAACTCTGCAATAAATGGAATTTTGTTTCCAATAGGCATTTAACAAGACATTAAAAATCCTAGAATTTCAAAGAAGAACCTCAGAGATTGTTTTGACTTGCCTCAAGTCCCATAGTGAGTGAGTAGTGGATCTAGTGCTAAAATCCAGGTCTCCTATACTTTTCTCCTCTCAAGAAGAGATAATAATATACAGTCATGTGTGATTTAATGAGAGAGATATATTCTGAGGACTGTATCTTTTGGCAATTTTGTCATCCTGTGAACATCATAGAATGTACTTATACAAACCTATATGGTAGAGCCCACTACACACCCAGGCTATATGTTATAGCCTATTGATCCTAGGCTACAAATGGGTGCAGCATGCAACTGTACTTCATACTGTAGGCAATTGTTAAGTCATAAGTATTTATGTATCTAAACATACTTAAACTTAGAAAAGGTACAATAAAATACGAGATAAAAATAAACGATACACTTGTATGGAGCACTTACTGTGAGTGCAGCTTGCTGGACTGCAAGTTGTTCTGAGTGAGCAAATAAGTGAGTAGTGAGTGAATGTGAAGACCTAGTCATCACTGTACATTACTGTAGACTTTATAAACACTGTACACTTAGTCTACACTAAATTTACATAAAAGTTTTAGTTCTTCAATAAGAAGTTAACCTTAGCTTACTCTAACTTTTTTTTTGAGACAGAGTCTTGCTCTGTTGCCCAGACTAGAGTGCATAGTGCAGTCATGGCTCACTGCAGCCTTTACCTCTGAAATTCAAGTGATCCTCCCATCTTAGCCTTCTGAGTAGGTGGGACCACAGGTGCATGCAACCATGCCCAGCTAATTTTTTTTGTAGTGACAAGGTCTCACTATGTTTTCCAGGCTGGTCTTGTGCTCCTCAACTCAAACAATCCTCCTACCTCAGCCTCAAAGTGCTGGGATTACAAGCATGAGCCACTGTGCCTGGCCTTTACTGTAACTTGTTTACTTCATAAACTTTTTTACTTCAACTTTTTTACTTCATAAACTTTTTAATTTTTAATTTTTTACTTCATAAACTTTTTAATTTTTAAACTTTAAATATTTTTGTACTGCTATGCAATACATTTTCTTTTTTATATCTTATTATGTATACTTTTTCTATTAAACAATTGTTTTTACTCTTAAATGTTTTGTTAAAAGCTAAGACACAAACACAAATCACACATTGCCTTAGGCCTGCACAGGGTCAGGGGTCAGGATCACTAGTATCTGTCTTCCGTCGCCACAGCTTGTCCCGCTAGAAGGTCTTCAGGGGCAACAACATGCATGAAGCTGTCATCTCCTATACTAACAATGCCTTTTGGAATACCTCCTGAGGCTGTCTTACAGTTAACTTTTATATGTAAGTAGAAGGACTATACTCTAAAATAACAAGGAAGTATGGTATACTAAATACATAAGCAACATAGTCTTTTATTATCATTATCAAATATATACAGTGCATCATTATACATGATATACTTTTATAGACCTGCAATGCTGTAGATTTGTTTACAGCAGTAATACCACAAACACGTGAGTAATGCATTCTGCTATAGCGTTACAACTGCTATGATGTCACTAAGCCAAAGGAACTTTCCAGCGCAATTATAATCTTATGGGATGGACCACCATGGTAGATGTGGTCCATCTTTGACAGAAACATCATACAGAAACATCATTGTTTGGGACATGGCTGTATGTTCCATTTCACTCCTGGCCTCCTTTTACTGGGAAATTTGGTGTTAGGGAAGAGAGGAGTCTCCAACATTAGAAGCAGAGCAAGGTAAAAAGAAAGACAACCAGGGAGTGAGAAATGATTCGCTCTCCCAGAAGATTAAATCATCCATTAATAGTCAGCTTCTTCATGGAAAGTCAACTGGATTCCCTCTGGTAATCAATTTCCCCAGTCATTACTCAAAAGTAAAGTCAAGCAGAGGTTTCACTTCCTTAACTTGTAAATATCTTTGGCTGTCAATAATCATTTCTACTTGATACTGTCGTTATTCTGATTTTGCAGAAAGGCTGTATGGTGAAGTTAGGAAGAAGCTTCTCCAAAGCAGCACTTTATTTGACTGTGTTTGAAAGTAGGTAGTGATAGATCCACTGGAGCTGTTTTCTGAAGGATGCAGCATTTTACAGGAAGAGAAAATAGCACTAATAATGTAGCAGAGTATGAATTACAAGGTATAAGCAAACATCTGCACACAAATCAGCCAGGATAATTTTACCTCATCAGAAGCCACACTCAGGATACATGAGTGAAATCTCTTTGGAATATGTTCGTTGTTGCTGCAAAACAGAATGTTCTTTGCTTTTAAGAATAATTTTCCTCCGGTTTCTTAAAATGCCTTTTACACCAGTTAAACCCATTATGAGTGTGTGAAAAATTTGTGTTGATCAAGCTGAGTTTGAGCCATCAAATTCTAACAAAGTCACTTGTTTTCTGCATCGTAAGCAGTGGATTATTGGAGTCAGGAAGGGAACTCCAGGAACCCCTTAACTCAGAGATAGTGAATGGTCAGTTGTTAAGTAAACAGTAAGGCTGGGTATGGTGGTTTATGCCTGTATTAGCACCTTGGGAGGTCGAGGTGGATGGATTGCTTGAACCTAGGAGTTTGAGACCAGCCTGTGCAGCATGGAGAAACCCCTTCTCTACTAAAAATACAAAAATTAGCCGAGTGTGGTGGCACACGCCTGTAATCCCAGCTACTCAGGAGGCTGAGGCCACAAGAATCATTTGAGGCTGGGAGGCAGTGGTTGCAGTGAGCCAAGATTGCACCACTGCACTCCAGCCTGGGTGACAGAGTGAGACCTGTCTCAAAACAAACAACAACAACAACACATACAAACACACACACACACAGAAAAAATAAACCCCAAAAAACAAAAAATAAAAAAAAAAGTCTGAGGTCCTGTGTGACTTGTGGCAACATCCCACCGTCTCTACTTTGGGTGTCACCTTTCTGAACTGCAAAGCAAGTGAAATATAAAGTTACTTCCAGGGCAGAAGTGCTCTGACCTTCTATCCTCACATAAAGTGTATGGCTGGGAGATTGGTTATGCAGTTCGTCATAAAGCATTGAAAGAAAGCAAAGCCTTAACATTATGCATAATTAAGGACTTGCAATTTAAAACTCTAGTTCTATTTTTTATGTATAAAATGAATAATGTGTTTTAAATGGACTGTTTTGATGTGGATGTGGGGAAACACTTCTGTGTTTTAGTGGGAGTATAAACTAGCACAAGCTTTCTGCAGAGTAATCTGGCCACATATTTAACAATTGAAACTGTACGTAGCCTTTGATTTAGGCACTCTGCTAGGAGTTTATGTTATAGGTATATTTGAACATGTGTGAAACAATTTTTGTATATGGCATTAAACAAATATAGTATTGCTTCAGGTAGTGAAATGCTGGAAATAACCTAAATGTTAGTATCTATAATGGAATAACTCTACAGTGGAATATCATGCAGATATTGGAAAGTAAAATTTAGATCTGACAAGAAAACCGTAAAATATATTAATAAGGAAAGACTGTTACAGAAGTGAATTCCCTTGGTTCACTGATTCAAGAGAGGATGAGAGGCGATGCTGGTTTTTTCCATCTTCCCCAAGACTGGAGAACCAGCAACTGCATTCTAACAAAGAGTTGACCAGCAATGCTTTTTAGTCAAGGTTGGCAAGGAAGATGCATGGGGATTCTGGCTGAAATATTGAGATATTCAAACTCCTGGACTCGAGCAATCCTTCTGCCCCAGCCTCCCAAACAGGTGAGACTATAGGCACATGCCACTGTGCCCAGCTACAAATTCTTTTCTTAACACTTTCTGTGGTCATCTGGTTTAACAGACATTTCTTAAAAAAAGAAAGGAAATAATAACAATAATACTTTAGTATTGAGTACCTACTATGAAGCATCACTAGAAATCTTTGTATATTCTACCATTTATCCTGAAAATTATGATCTACCCAAATATTACAGATTGAGTATTTCTAATTTGAAAATCCAAAATCTGAAATGACGCTCAAAGGACATGCTCTTCGGAGCATTTCAGATTTCAGATGTTTTGGATTAGGGATGCTCAACCAATATGCTGCAAATACAGTGTTCCAAAATCTGAAAAAAAAATCTACAATCTGAAACACTTCAGGTCCCAAGCATTTCAAGTAAGGGATATTCAATCTGTGTCTCCGTTGGTCAGATAAGAAAACTCAGACACAGAGAAGTTTAATGATTTGCCCAGAGAATGATAGTCAGTAAGGAATTAAAATTAGTACTTCTTTCTGCTGTCAAAGCTGATGTGTTTACCTGTGTGTTATACTTTCTAGGCCTTTTTTTGATGGTTATGAATCATGAACTTTTTAATACAGGCAGTTAAAAAGGCACTATAATGTAAATATCTATTAAATAATTCTAGGTACTGTGTTAAGTACTTAACTGTGTTAAGTCTTCACCAAGTGCAGTCAACATGTTGAGTCCCAGAAGGGACAGAAATGAACACGTGCTCTTAGTGATGCCTGGGACCCATATTAGATGTGCAGTAATAAGTATTAGTACTTATTAATAAGTGCAGTGTTTCTGAAACCTTAGGCATTTTTGTAGCATCTTCGCAATTTTCACTATATCCACATGACAACTTAACATTACTTAATTCATTTCTATTTAAATTAACTCATTTCTTTTCCTTAAAGTCCAGCTATTTTAGCCTCAGCCTAAACACCATATCTGTTAAAAGTTGTGATATGTCAGTAATATTTTCTAGTACATGCTACAATAAGCATATTACTATGTGGGAAGATCCATTCATGTGCCATCTAACATCACACTCTGGGAAATACTAGATTAATACCACATTGTCTCAGAGTGACACAGCCCCCTCCTAGGCCCCATAAGATTTTCTTTCTTAACTTTTGTGATATTGTTGCTCCCAGAACTGAAATATGTAGCTACCAGTGTATCCCTAACATTGGTACACTCTCCCTGGTAACATACCCTGCTCCAAAATTGATAGATATATTCATTTTCCATCATGCACCACCCTTCCTAAACATTTGACTGACTGTAGATGTAATGCACAACAGTGGGTTTTGATACTAATTTTATGGTGAGTCAATGACTGATATGCAAATCAGATCGGCAATAGTAAGTACACAGTCTTCTTAGCAAAATGAGTTGAAATAGGAGATTAGGGAGGAGCCATGATTTGAACCAAATGCTTCCACAGGATAGAATATAGGTGTTTTGAGGTGGGCTACATCAACTGGTCTGAACAAAGTCAGTTAGAAAAGAGCTTAAGCTGGATATGATGTCCTGGCATTTTCTCCAAAGATTGTAAGTGAGAGAAGAAGGCAACTTAAATTATTTTATATTTATCAATAAATGTTTGCCTATTTTCTAAAAGATATCCTTAGGAGACGTTCTGGGAAGTATGTAACTATTGAGTCAACGAGTATGAAATTATTTTACATATTTAAATTCATATGGTGAAACTCCACAAAACTAAGATTTAAGTGACAATGGAAAATTGTCAAAACAATAAAGCTATCAAAAAATGAAAAACAAAAAATGTAAAGAAATGTGGACTGAAGAAAGATTCATATTTCCCTCAGCATTGAGTTTCAGACATTAACTCTCAAAGCTTGAAGATAATCCATATCACCTGAGGAGTTTGTGAACCATGCAGCAGTTAGGTTCTACCCATATAAATCTGAACTAGAAGCTCTGAGGTGAGGACTAGGCATCTTCATTTTTAGGAGGCTCCCAGGTCATTCTGATGCACACCACATTCCAAAACACTGACTTAATTAACAGCTAGTCATGTAGGAGGAGAAACAGGTTGGAATTATAATTACCAACACTTACATGTTAATTATGATTAGTTTAATAATCTACAGAATAAATAGTTCTATAATCTTGTTATTTTTCATTCACAGTTTTAACTTCTGTTTATTCAATTCTAATATTAACTTTCTGTTCCCCCTACCACATTTCAATGTTCCTGAAATTGAGATGCTTTTTAAAACTGATGTATGTTTTTTCCTGAAAAGATGTTAGTAAATAAATGTTACAAAATGCAATGAATTATGTGTTAATCAAAGAAATTCAACAGTTACAAGAGACCTCAAAGCCATGAAGCCATTTGTAACATTGTGGGTTCCTGGGTTCAATTTGTGAGTACTCTGAAGCCAGTGTGTAGCTCAGTTTACCTCCTGGGTGTGAACACGGGCCATTACATACCATGGCAAGCTGGCCTTACACTTTAGAGATGCAGCGACTCTCCCAAAGTAAACAACTACCTACACCTCAACAGCACATTTTGTTTCCTTGTTAAAATCATCCTCTCAATGCATCCAATTGTTAGTGCTGGTGACGGAAGTGAAAATGTTTAAGCATGATAGTTTAATCTAAAAGGAAGTATTTTGAATAAATCAAGGAACTGAACAGTGGTAATAAATTTTACTTGCTTTGTTCACATATTTATTAAATAAATGACATAAATAGATTTATGGAGCTGTCCAGTTTTTAAGTGATATTTTATAACTGTATTATGAAAACTTAAATTACAGTAGTGGAATTGAGACGCTCTCAGTATCCAATGAGAATGTTACTGGTTTGTATTATGAGACTCTTATACATACTTGCATGTATTTGTGTATGTAAATCCAGACACACTTAAAAATATTTATGTGCACATCTATACTTACATTCATACATGCCGACAATTACATATAAAAATATTTCTATATATAATAACAAGGATCTATAAAAGTACCTATATAAATATGTATAGGTATATATACTGATGTATATAGTATATGTTTTAAGATATTTAAAAAACGGAATTAAGTATTTTGTATATCAATGACTTACTCTGAAGTGAGTATAAAGAAAGCAAGCAGTAAAAATATTCTAGGCTGGGTGGGGTGGCCCACGCCTGTAATCCCAGCACTTTGGGAGGCCGAGGCGGGTGGATCACAAGGTCAGGAGTTCAAGACCAGCTTGGCCAAGATGGTGAAACCCCATCTCTACTAAAAATACAAAAATTAGCCGGGACTGGTGGCGCGCATCTGTAATCCCAGCTATTCAGGAGGCTGAGGCAGAGAACTGCCTAAATCCGGGAGGCGGAGGTTGCAGTGAGCCAAGATCACAACACTGCACTCCAGCCCGGGCGACAGAGCGAGACTCCTCAAAAAAACAAACAAACAAAAAGACAATCATCCTAGTCTTTCGTCTTTTGTTCTCCTAATCGTAATTTTTCTTTAAGGTGCCATTGTCCTCTGCATTTCATTTTATTTATCAATGTACATGCTTCATGTATCTATTAGGCTGGAAATTATACAAAGGCAATGATGTTCTACTTGTCTTCGAATTCTTCAATGCCTAATAGAGTGATCAGCCTGTAATAGAGGCTTAAAATCCAAAGGAGTGTTGATGAATAAATGAGTCAGGAAATATGAACAACACTATGAATTCTTTTACTAAATACCTTCTTGAACGTGAGCAAATCATTAATTTACTTGGAATCCAGTGTACTCATCCTTACAAATACAGGGTGGGTTTAGTTATTCTTCAAGGTATCATACAGATTTTTTGTTTCACATATTAAATTTTTTTCATATTCTGAATGCTTTATAACATTATTGTGATATACAGATTCTGCTGAAACATATGGTTTTATCACTGCTTCCATCAAATGTATTAGCTATCAAAAAAAGAAAGTTAAGACTAAAATCAGGGGGTATAAATTTTATATACCGCAAAATGTCAGGGAGAAGAAAAAGATTTAAGGAGCACAGGCTTTGTAAAATCAGTAGTCCTAGAATCTAGTCTGGACTTTACGACTTACTAGCTGAGTGACCTTCAAAAATAAATCAATTAACTTCTTAGGCTCCATTTCCTGGTCTGTAAAATAAAGATTAAAATACTTGCTTTATCTCCTTCTCAGGGTTGTTGTGAGGTCCATTAATATATGTGAAAGCAGTTTATATAGTGCTGTATAAATGAAGGTTGTAGTTTTACCCCTCAATACCAATGTTTTAATGGCATTAAACTATATATTGTCATGGCACAATGAATTCAAAATTCACCAAGGCTCTGCCAAAGAGAAACATAAAATGATAGATGTGATGGGAAACAGTTCTGAAATCTTAATTACATTATGCAAATGTGAGGCAATATTATTTTACATCTTGATGCAGATTTCTGAATCAGTTATAGGGATGCATTCCAAGTAGTAAAGTGTCTAGGTAACAAATCAATGTTTCTCAATAGATAGAGGAATAAAAATCTTTCTACTATTTCTTATTTAAGCCAAAAGTCTTAGGCTTTTAAATCTTTCTAAACATTATTTCCTATTGTTGAACAGATAACATGTTAAGTGACAGTAGTTTGCAATAGCAGAGACATGAATAGATCTACTTTAAAAATTAACTTTTAAATTTTTACTCTCATGAAAACTTTGAGAACAAGGACTTAATGGCAAAATCAAATATGACCATTACTGCCAAGAAACAGATGCTTGTGTCTAGTATAAGGGGAAACATTCATCTAACCCAGAGTCTTAAAGTCATAATGAGGTAGTTGTGGCTTCTTAGAGTCATAATGAGGTAGTTGGCAAGTCCACAGGAGTGATGGTAAAATGACTTACTCTATTAATTTACTCATTTATTAGTTCATTCAACAAGTATTTATTTCGCATTGGGTACTTTGCTTGGAAGTGAGACCTCAGTAGTGAATTACAGGGATAGGTTTCTTTTCTTGCCAGATGTTTCCATCAGGCAGAGAAAACAAATGTTAAAGAATAGGAAGGCAAAGGGGGTATATTGGTTAACAGTGTAGATAGCCTAAAGAGAGAGACACTTATGGGATTTGGGGGCAACCTAATTTTATTAAGCCTCAGTTTCTTTATCGATAAAAACAGAGTAGTGTCATCACTGATCTCAAGGGTCTTTGAGAAGATTCATAGTGTGTAACCCACAGTAATTTTTTTTTTTTTTTTTTTTTTTTGAGACAGAATCTCACTCTTGTTGCCTGGCTGGAGTGCAGTAGAGCTATCTTGGCTCACTGCAACCTCCGCCTCCTGGGTTCAAGCGATTCTCCGACCTCAGCCTCCCCAGTAGTAAGGATTACAGGTGCATACCACCACACCTGGCTAATTTTTGTATTTTTGGTAGAGACAGGGTTTTGCCATGTTGGCCAGGCTGGTCTTGAATTCCTGACCTCAGGTGATCCACCTGCCTCAGACACCGCACCCAGCCCATAGTAAAGTTCTAAGAAATGTAGACTTTATGGTGTTGATAAAGATATCTTTATCAATTATACGCCTTTAAACCAGTTAAATAGTCTTAATGCCATGTTAGAACATTCTACAAGGAATCTTGCTTTATTCATGCCTTAGAATCTGAATATTTATGCCATGTTGTACTTTGAACTCTGTTTTCAGATCCAAATGTCCCACATTCTCACCTTGGCTTTGTCGCCTGTCTTCTGTTCTGGTCTGCCCTTCTTGTCTACGACCCACACTCACTCACAGAAGTCATGATTTCCAGCCACTCCAGGAAATAACTGCACAGGCCACCTGATCAAGGTTCCCATGGGAGTTCTTCAGCCCAGGGAAAGGATTCAGCCAATTTTCTTTTTTCTTTTTTGTAACAAAGCAATTTACCCTCTCTAAGTCTCAGTTTCTGCATTCATTAAATGACAGGATTTAATGTGACAGTGCCTTTTTAATATCCATTGTTTTATAAATTTCTGTTTCTCTCTGTTTTTGTAAGATTTATTTTGGTGTGAAAATGATGACATTTTACATACAGGACTCTTCTAAAATCATGTGAAACCCATTGAAAAAATAGCAGCAAATAGGCCAGGGAACAAATTTTAGAGTCCTTCCGCTAGCAATATTACAGAGCGCTGCATTCTCATCTCTTTGTGTGGCTTTCACACATTATAAAATTGCTTTGCCAATATCGCTTAGTGGAGGCGGGGGAGGGGATATTTTAAAACTAGGAATTGGATGTTTCACTTGGTTGCTCCCTCATCCATCTTAATTTTGACATCATAAACACCCAGCACCCAGCACCCACCCCTTCCACTCTGATGGAAAGAATAGCTATGCCTATGAATGTTTAAAAGCAAAAATGGAAGGGCATACATTTTACTTCAAACACAGACACTTTTCATCCTCTTTCTCAAGTAAAAGCCTAACTAGTAACCTTTTAGAGAATGCTAAGAATTGAAATAAATTCTTTGTTGAGTTCATAAATCCAAGTAATTCTAGTAAGTCAGGGTTCCTTTAAGGAATATGGGTAACGATTCAAAAATATGTTAAGGGAAAGGGAGGGAAGCAAGAGTAAAAGGAACTGCTAAAACCAGCAACCTCCATAAATAAACCACATCCTGAATATTAATAATATATTGTATAAAATTCATGAGATACATTTTATGTTTCAAATATCTAGAGCCAGCAATGATACAACGCAGCTAGACCAGATTTTTTTTTAATTTCAAGGATCATAGAATTAGTATACCTTAATTATATGAATACAAAATTGCTTAACATTTGTTTAATTTCTTTGGCAGTTTATAACCTAGGAAGACTTTTTTGTAAATGTGAGCCTTTCACTAACATCAAGGTTCCATTTTTTATGTGAGACATTTTTTGAACAAAAAGTGACAATATTTGAAAAAACAATAAAAGCTAAACTTTATTGAACATTCACTGTATACCAGGTACTATTCTGGGGGCTTTAAATGGATCAATTTACTTAAAACAGCCTAATGAAACAGGTAATCCCCCTTCTTAATGAGTAATAAAGCTGTAGGAAATGATATAATTTTAAGTACATATGAAATTCTACTTAATTAATGGCAGACTGGGTAATTCTGGACAATCGCCAACCAGTAAAGACAATTTAAAAGCCTAGGAGAAAAACCGCAAATTTTAAAAAGCATTAAAGAACAAATGAGATTATAAAGAATTACCAGGCTGAGATCTGAGGGTAAATAAGAGACCGCAGCCAAGAACATAGAGCACTCTGGGACTTTTGCTCTGGTGATATTTGCTGATCCAGGAGAGATGGCTAAGAGGCTGAACTGAGGTTTTGATAGACTAATGGGAGCTGGACAGAAAAAGGTGGTGTCTAGGTAGGCTTGATTATTATTCTTGTTTTGGACTGGGACTTCAGAGCGCCACATTCTAACGGCAAAGGCAAAGCAAAAGTAAATGAGTACTCATAACAACTGCAGCCCGACTGTAAGTCATCTGGGTGACCTAGACAATCTGAAACCCTCTATTTAGATCAAAGTAATTCCAGATTGCTATTGCCTACAAGCGTGGAAAAAGCAAAAGACAACTGACTTGGGACACCCAAATAACTTCTACTAGCAATAATTGAAACACCATACTCCACACCCAATAAAAGGTAACCAAACACATGAGGAGATGAGACAGCATGAGTAAGAACCAGCAGAACCAAAAGACAACAGAAATACACAAAGACTTCAAATACTGTAGCCATTACAAAGGTTCTGTGAAACAGTCATGCCTACTTCAGGGGATAAAAGTCAGGCATGAAAAATTTGAAAGGCAACCTGAAAATAGAAAAAGTGATATGATATAGGAAATTTGGGAAAGAATAAAATAGAAGCTATAAAACAGAAAAACGTAACAACCAAAATTAAGAAATCAATAGATGAGTTCATTGGAATTTAGATGTAACATAAAAAAATCAGGTAATGAAAAACAGGTAATGAAAAACAGGTCGAAAGCATGGAAAGAGCAAAAGATGGAAATGATGGAAGAAAAGAAAGAAAGTAAAAGACATCAAAACACAGCCTGGAAGTCTGTCATATATTCAGTAGAGCCTTAAAAGAATCCAAGAGACAGAATGGGGCTGAGGCAATGTTGGAAGCGCTAAAGGCTAAATTTTTTTTAGAATTGATGAAACGTATCTATACATGGAGTCAAGAATCCCAATGAATACCAGCAAGAATTGCAGACAAGAAGGAAATCTTAAATGCTATCTGAGAAAAATAGATGACTGGCCTATAAACAAACAAAAAACAAAAAACAAAAACAAACAAAAAAAAAACAGTTAAACTGAGAGCTGACTTCTCAACAGCAACATAAGAAGCAGGAGACAGTGGAATATTTTTAATATGTTGAAAGAAAGTAACTACCCAAATTTGAATTCCATACCCACTGAAAATGTCCTTCAAGAATGAAGGTGAAACAAAGATGTTTTAGATGCACACTAAAGAAAAATCTAAAGGATGTTATTTAGACAGAAGGAAAATGATACAGAAAAAAATAAGGAATGAGGAAAAGTGGTATCTGGGCAAATGTAAAAGAACATTGATTATTAAAAAATATGAACATATCTTATGTATAATTATAATCACAAAGTGATAGCATCTAATTCTGTAATTCAAGAACAGTAAATGTGGTTTTAAGGGCTGGAAGGAACATAAATGTGTGTATTACAATTATTCTTTGATAAGAGAAGAATATGTTATAATTACTAGAATTAACACAAAGATTAGTCTGTAACTTCTAAGTTAATAGAAGAAATTGAATGATTAAAAAATTTTCTGTTGATTCAAAATAAATCAATAAAGGAAGGAGAAAGAAATTAATATAGAGCCATTTGGGCAGACAAAAAACATAATGAGATAGTAGATTTAAATCTAAAATCAGTAATTGTATTAAATTTAGATAAATGAAATATACCAATTAAAAGATAGAAATTGGCACACTGGGAAAAAAGTAAGTAAACAGAAAGATAAAATTATATGTTCTCCAAAGAGCCTTCCTATTAATATACACATATAAAATAATTAAATATATATATTATTCATGTTACTATATTATATATAATATAAAAACAAAATTGAAAGCAAACTGTGGTGGTTGTATTAATACTAGAAAAAAAAGATTTTACTAGAACAAATAGGATAATTCATAATGACAAAATTCCATTTCCCCTCAGAAGACATGCTAATTCTAAATTTGTATGTATATATTAATACAAAAAACTTAAAGGAAAAACTGATCGAATTATAAAGAGAAATAGACAAGTCCATAGTCTTACTAGGAGGTTTTTTCTAAAACATTCATCTCTGAGTAAAACATATACCCTACAAGACATAACATACATCATATCATATCTAATGATATTGTTTTAAAATCATATTTCTTTCATACTAAAGTGTGGGAGGAAATATGGGTATCACCTACCTGACAGTTTCCCATGGCTGGGACCTCTTAGGAAGCAGTCTCCCTAGAGTACTTCAAAATAATTATGAAATACTTACTTCCTTTCAAAAGGTGTCACTCCTGTTTACTCTGGGTGTTCATAAATAATTTACAATACAAAAGTATTTGGTGGTGTGACATTTTAAAGACAAGGAACAGAATGATTCCTAAAGGCTTCTCCGTATCTGCAACATTTAAAAAAAAATCAACTGATTGCTGTTTGTAATCTCTCCCCCACTTTGCTGCAAATGACTACTCTTAGTATTTCCCTTCTTGTTGCAATTCTCACCTTGATGATTTTATAAATACCTGTGTAATCATTTAAGGATGCTGTCATAACTTGCTATCACAGGATTCAGGTTTGTCTCTTGCTCTTTTTAGTTATTCCTCTCCCTGTCTTTTCTCCTTTTAACTCCCCTTCTCCACTCTTTTTTTCTTTGTTTCTGATTACCTGCTTTGTACGTGGGAGGTTCCGTGTATAAGTAGCAGCTTTTTCCTAAAAATTCCTCTTACGATTTCTCAAATGTCTAAATCCTTGATGATTTGCACCAACGAGTTCCAAAACGTCACAAGCTAAAGTTTAGTTATATTTTGTCTCATTGAGTGAAGAGTATTTGAGCTGTGGTTTTAAAAATACATGACCAGCCCCAGCAAAGTGTAGCTAATGAAAGAATTGCATGGGACAATATCAGTCATAGAAGGCAGGTGATAATATTTTGGTATTATTAGAAATGAAATGAAGAAGAAACTAAATCATCTGATACTGAAGATGACAAGTTTGGTGTTTTGTTCGATGAAACAAGACTGCCTATCATTTACTGTTCTCCTGATGCCAAGGTAATTAATGTTCTTAAAAAGTTATCTCACTTTAAAAAATTAGAGATAGAAAAGAAAGTTCACTTCCATTCCATCCTCTTTTTTTTTTTTTTTAAATCCCTCTTCAACCCCATTTCACATGGTTATTGCAGGAGAGAATACATTGCTTTTACAAAACTAGTATAGTTACACAACATCAGCAAAGCATTTTTGGCGGATGAAAAATAAGAATATCATGTTATTAATTACATTTTGAATTTCTAAAAATTTAACCATGCATCATTAACACTGTATTGCAACTAAAGGAAATAGTGGAAAAATTAGAATACTGTATATATTTTGCATTTCACTAGTAGGGTTGGCTTTCCTAAGCTACTTGGCCTTTATGTCCTGTTCATCTTATTTTAACATAAGATTAGAGAGAATACCATATATTCTACATGATCAGATACAGAAAAATCTAGATATACATATATTTTTGTAAACAGGTTGATTTACACGGCATTTGGTATCTTAGCCCTCTCACATATGTTAAATAAAATACTTTTCAAATTAACATGTAGAGATCATGCCAAATAACTCTTCCAAAAATAAGAAACATTTGTATGATTAAAGACATTTTTCAAAGAGAATAGGGGGAAAGTTTAACACAATGACTTTGCACATTCTTGATGGTATGTTCTATCACAAGTTTGTGTTTGGGCTATTAACATGAATTTTGTGCAATACTATGAGGGGAAGATTGGTTACTTTTCAAAGAAACCACTTCTTTTCTCTCAAAACTGAGTGTCTAATCAAAGGCAATTTTTCTAGAACAGGTTATCATTGGTCAAATGTAGGAAAAAGTTGGTATTCCTCTTCAATATTCACAAGATGACTCTCCTACACTCCGTGTCTTTCCACATAGTTATTTTTAGCAATTACAGCTCTGCCTTTTGTCTCATTTACTATGCAGTCTGTATAACCATCATTAGACATTACAGGAAAGAAAGCCACATGGCTTAAAAAGTACTCGTTCTGTCTTATCCACCAGCCATGGCTGTCTCTTTACAGTAGCCTAGGGAGAGTAACCCCAGACACATTAATGCTTTACAAAATATAATGAATGGTCTAAAACTCCCAAACAGAGATGTATAACATATCTGAAAATACTATGGTGAAATGACCTAATAGTTTTTCACCACCCGTGGGAAAGTATTCTCACATCTCCAGAGGAGCTTTAATACAATCAAATTCAATATTCAGAATATGCTATTTATTATAAAGAGTAATTCACTTAACCAGACACTTCAGTGAGGACTTATTTTGTGCCACTGAAAGAGGATAGGGCTACACAGATAAGAAGCAAATTATGTAATTCTTTTATTCATAAATCTACATTTTTGAATACTTACTATTTGTCAAGCACTGAGTTAGGTCCTGCGGATACAAGGCACCAGATCTTAAATTTGTTTTTATTCTAGAGTACTTATAATGCAAGGTAGTTTTCTTCTACCATCTAAGGTGCCATATGCTTACAAATGATGCCCTCTGTAAACATTCCAAACATACATTTTCTACCACCATTATTTTTGTTGTCTTCCTCTTATTAATTGATCCCACCTGCAGCTTGATAGAATATGGCAAGGTGTTATATAGAAGTATCTTCTTACGTCTTTCTTGCTCTTCTTCAATAATACAATAACAATAAAAAGACAAACTGTAATATGTTATGTACTTGTTGTACCTGGCATGGGGCTAAGTGCCTTATAGGTATTGTCCCTGAAATCCTCTACAAATTTATCAAATAAAAGCCATTATCCTTTTAATGTAATGAGAAGAAATTCTGGTTCAAAGTGACACACTAAATCCCTTGAGTTAACCAGGCTAACAGGAGGCTGAGCTCAAACTCAAACTCAAACTCAGGTCCATTAAATACAATGGTGATACAGAAGGAAGATCGTACTGTACCCAACCTATCTTCCTTCACAAAGTCTTCCTAAATTGGGTAAGTTTGAACAGATTTTAAAGGAGTTAGATCAGGAGATTGATGTTTTCTTTTTCTTTTTAATCACTGTCTTGATAGACATATTTTTAAAAAAGGAAGGAAGGAAGGAAGGAAGATGTCAGAGGCATTCAAACCAGAACAACTCCATCTTGAATAGGAGCTGGGTGAAATAAGGCCGCGACCTACTGGACTGCATTCCCAGGAGGTTAGGCATTGTAAGTCACAAGATGAAATAGGAGGTCAGCGCAAGATACAGGTCACAAAGACCTTGCTGATAAAACAGATTGTGGTAAAGAAGCTGGCCGAAACCCACCAAAACCAAGATGGTGATGAAAGGGACGTCTGGTTGTCCTCATTGCTCATTAGACATTAATTGTAATGTATTAGGATGCTAAGGGACACTCCCACCAGTGCCATGATAGTTCACAAACAAACATCAAGAAGTCACTCTATATGGTCCAAAAAGGGGACAAACCCTCGGTTCTGGGAATTGCCCACCCCTTTCCTGGAAAACTCATGAATAATCCACCCCTTGTTTATTTAGCATGTAATTATTAAAGAAGTAATTTTAGGTATAATCAGGTGAGCAGCCCACACCACTGCTCCGCCTATGGAGTAGCCATTCTTTATTCTTTTACCTCCTTAATAAGCTTGCTTTCATTTTACTCTATGGACTCATCCCAAATTCCTTCTCATGAAAGGTCCAAGAACCCCCTCTTGGGGTCTGCACTGGGACTCCTTTTTGGCAACATCTTCCTGGCAACCGCGAAGGGACTACCCTGAGGAGATGCCTGACCCAAAGGAAACCAATTGGCTGACTTTGGATAAGTGATGGGGTGTATTTTACCCAGGTAAAGCATGGTACTGGGTTAGAGTCCCTCCTAAGACAGAGAAGGTTAAAGGCCCCTCCTAATAAAAGGCAAGGATGCTTGACCAAACTTGGGTTCGAGCCCCAACTTAGGAAGGTTAGAGTCCTTCCTAAGATTTAGAGGTTTAAAGGCCTCTCTCAGTGAAGTCCCTCTTTGTTAAAAATGGATTTGGCATTATGGGATATTAATTGCTATTCTCTTTGGATTAATCTGTTTTACACTCTTTGCTGACAGCTATGGGTGACAGGATTAGGCATGTACAGGACAACTGGACATGGAGAGCTTTTTTCTCCGGAAAGGGAGAAACTTGAGAGCTGACGGGACAGTAGTGAAGATTCCTTCACTACTGACAAGTGGCGACCTGAGCTTTTGATTCAGTGTTGCTGCAATAAGTGGGTCTTTCTCTGGCCTCTCTGAGCTCCTCGCCTTCCCCACCCTGCCACGGGCAATGCTTTTCTCCTTTTCTCTCCTTTTATATCTTTTCTGTTACTCAGGGTGACCATATTGCCCAGACACCACATGTTGAAACACCTGGTCGAAAGGATCATTCCACTCCACTTTGAGTGGATCAAAGGTGACAAGGCCCAAGTGGGGGCAAGTTTGAGCCTGGCCAGTTCAATATTGGGTGCTAAGTGGAGTGGCTAATGTCTATGTTTTGGCACACATATTTTGCTCTGCTCAGAATGGAAAAAGATTATTTTCCTTTGTGCAGCGGTTTGGTCCCCAGAGCTGTGGTGTGGCAAGCCAGTTCACTAGGGCCACCCAAGGAAAGGGAACGCAGAAGCCTGGCATGCTGGCAAAAGGGTAGGAATTTCTTATCAGTCAGGCTTTGGGGCTCCCTGTGTGCAAACTAGTTGAATAAATGGCAAAAATAACTTTATATCCCCTCTGTAAAGTTTTGATTAATGGGAAAAAGAATTTGTGAGGTGCATCTTAAGCTGTAGCAAATCCGGTGTACTTTGTGCTACAAATTTATCTTCCTGTACTGTTCTGTCATAAAGAGGAGTACCTTAGGATAGAACATGGGCTTAGGACCCCATAGACCCACTCTTAAAACCAGCCTGGCAAGCTGGTCAGTAACAAACTTTGCTGCAGGTCCCTGAAACAAACAAAAACAACTGAATGAAGTTTCCTTCTCGCCTTGTTTTATGTCCTTGGAAGCCTGACCTTGTGACCATATGGCAGTACTTTCTCTTAGTCTCTGCTTATCCAGAGGACAGGAATTTGGGGACTCATGTTGTAGTTAGCCCAAAAAATTACCTCAAGCAGTTAAAAGCCTTTGCAAGCTCAAAATTGGCTGCTCCAGATTCCTTCCGGGAAGAGCAATGGAAATTGCCCAGTGCTGTGGCTTAGTAGCTAAGGCTTTGTCTTTTCACAGTGACGGCCTGGGTTCAGGGTTCAATTCCCAGCTTAGGGAATGGGTCCTTTCTGGCTTAATATCTGTGTGACCTTTACCGTTTGTTGATTCTCCTCCAGGAACAACTTCTGGCTTCATTTCTTGAATCTTCGTTTTTCTGAGCTACCTGTGGAGATTCTGAATCTTGTAAAAACTGCTAACCACCTCCTTTGAAAAGACCTTGTCCATTCATGGTTAAGTCACAATCTTAGTTAAGCCTTATTGGTTTCACCTGTGAGTTTATTTTCGGTAAAATTTAAAAGCCAGAAATATTGGCTGTTTTGCTCAGCTAAAGTAGGGTGTATTTGTCTGGTTTTACACTGATACAAAGAACTTCCCTGAGACTGGGTAATTTATAAAGGAAATAGCTTTGATTGACTCACAGTTCGGCATGGCTGCAGAGGGCTCAGGAAACTTACAATCATGGCAGAAGGCAAAGAGGAAGGAAGGAGCCTTCTTCACATGGCAGCAGGAGAGAATGAAGGAGGAACTGCCAAACACTTTTAAAGCATCAGATCTCGTGAGAGGTTACTGTCATGAGAAGAGCATGATCCAATCACCTACCACTAGGTCCCTCACTCAACACACGGGGATTAAAATTCAAGGTGAGAATTGGGTGGCAACATAGAGCCAAAACATCTCATAGGATAGTAAGAGATTTAAAAGGATTTTATTTTTCAGGAGTACTATAGTTAAAAGTCAGCTCAATTAAAAGCAGATGCTCAAGCTATAGGTATATTTTAAAGACCTTTATGTTTTATTGTCTTCTTGGATTGTGTTTTTCTGGAAAAAAGTTTGTTTTTTTTTTTTTCTTCTCAGTAGACTGAATGGTTTTTCTCCATTTTGCCTTCTTGCCACTCCTGATGCACACATGAGAGGACCTAAGACAACACAACCTGGGACTGCTTGGGAAAAACAGAAGAGGAGCCACAGACTGCGTTTTGGGAAAAATGTCTATTTTCCTCAAGAAACCCCAGGAATTAAAAGCAGACAGATCCCTCTTAAAATCTAAGGCTCTGCTCTGTTTTGCTTTGCCTTATCTGACATTTTTTGACTTTTTAGGGGTATCAGAAATTACTTTGCATTATGTGAGAATTTTGATTTATAATAACTAGGTAGGAAATACACTTTTAGGGGTGGCTAATGGCAGTTATGAGAGGATACTTGGCGCTTTGCACATTTGGATCGGAGAAGCATGCTCTTGGCCACCTGGCGGGTATGGAAAAGTCTCCACCCCTCCACTGAGAGATTAGGCTTCCATCGGGGTGGGCTGATCACAGAATGAGTTCATTGGTTTCGCATTGCCTTGCAATAAAATGCATGGTAAAATCTTCGCACTGTCTTGTTCTGTAGTGTCCTTTTGGGATTCAAGATGTAATATAAAAATGGGATCCTTAATTTTGGGGGATCTGTTTTGCCTTCCAGCTGTGCCAAATTATTAGGTCCTAGAAACCATGTGTTTTAAAGAGAAACATTAAAAACTGGCAAATGAAAAAAATCTTACAAGTACTGAGTCTATTTCCGACTGTGTATTTATATGTGTTGTGTGTGTGATGTTTATATATGAAAGAGCTCTGATTAATTGACTGAAAAATAATAAGTGCTTAAA
Source organism: Theropithecus gelada (assembly GCF_003255815.1). Classification (NCBI taxonomy): domain Eukaryota; kingdom Metazoa; phylum Chordata; class Mammalia; order Primates; family Cercopithecidae; genus Theropithecus; species Theropithecus gelada. The sequence goes on from NC_037673.1 coordinate 144,117,024, forward strand.
TCAAATATTGTCAGAAAAACAAAAATTAATGCCTTTTAGTTCACATGACTTAAATAATCTTTGGGAAATAAAGACAATTTTAAAGATTATTGGTAAAATTTGGACATTTGGTCTAAATTAGGCAGGTCAGACATTTGGTTTGCTAAATGGTTTAAGGTCATAAACTGCTTCTCTGACTTTCAAAAATTTTTCAGCTTACCTGCTTTAGAGCCATTAGATCCTAGATACGGTCTGGGGACATGTGGAATTAGCCATTTCCCCTAGCAATGCTGGAAAGCGTCAGACCTTATCTGCACTTCTGTCTGGTGTCCTAGGTGCCACACCTGGTACATAATTAGAATCACTTGCTTACCAAGTTTTTCACCAAAAATAACAGTTCTTAAGAGTTAACATTGTAATATGTAATTGAGACTCCTGAAGAAACAGTTTTACATGCAAGGTGTGTTAGGGAGAAGGGAAGGAAGAGGAAAGAAGGCAGGAAGGAGGGAAGGGATGGAGGAAGTTCTTTCTTAAATAGTGTTAGGATGTCCCTGAATTAAGAGTTGAGTTGGCTGACATCGGTTTTTGTCACAGATGCATGACCTTGGCTAAGAATTTAGCCCTTCCATGACTGTTTTCTCATTTATAAAGTCATATTCTCAGCCTTGCTAGGTCTCCTCCTCACTTCTTGAGAATAAAATCAGAGGATGCTGGAGACAGCTCTTTGAAAACTAAAAGAAGATGCTCAGGTGTCATCAGTGAAAACCTGGGTGTGGGGTTGGGGAGGACAGAAAAATCACTAAGCCTTATGTCTCTAAACCGTTATAATTTCAAAAGGTTAAAGCAGGGTTAGATGTTGTTACATAAAAAGCTTTGTTCCGTGAAATATTTATTCCCCACAAAACTTACTGAACAAAACAGAGGAAACACAAGAGTCAAAGAAGATGCAGCTGAGTGTCATGGTTAAGGAAGAAGACACTGAAGTCAGCTCTGCCTGATTTGAAATGAGCTTGGCCATTCATTATCTACAAGACCAAAGAAGTTGTTTAACCTTTCTAAACCTCACTTTCCTATCTGTAAAACAGGAAGAACAGCCATTTGACAAGATGATTCCAATTATTAAATTAAAATAATGTAAGCAAAGAGCTTGGCATTGTTCCTGGCACATAGAAAATGCTCAATAAATGGTCTCTGCAGAGCCTGGCACACTCAGTGATTTCCTACCAATACACTTATATTTGTTTAACTGTGGGTGAAACCTGAGTCATTTCAGGCCAGTTAGAAGGTTGATAAAGAATGTAAGCAGATTCAACATTTTAGAAACTGACAAAGATTCTTTGCCTGGCCAAACTTTCATCAAGGTCCTAAGTCCATCTGTGTATGTCCTTGTAAAATTCAGTTTTAACAAAGAAGAAGCTACTAAGTCAGTTTGGCAAAGAGCCTCTACCCTCAATATCTGATCACCCTCAACACATGATTAGGTTCCTCATCCTCCACTGCCTCCCATGTGATATCGGATCATCCCATCCTATTTTTTTCTTTTTTGAGGTGGAGTCTCGCTCTGTTGCCAAGCTGGAGTGCAGTGGCGTGATCTTGGCTAACTGCAACCTCCACTTCCCGGGTTCAAGTGATTCTCCTGCCTCAGCCTCCTCAGTAGCTGGGACTACAGGCACACGCCACCATGTCTGGCTAATTTTTGTATTTTTAGTAGAGACAGGGTTTCACTATGTTGGCCAGCCTGGTCTTGAACTCCTGACCTCATAATCCACCCACCTCGGCCTCCCAAAGTGCTGGGATTACAGGCCTGAGCCACCACACCCTGCCCATCCTGCCCTATCTTAAGCCAGAATCCTATTAGTTCAGTTTAGTCAGAATTTCCCTTACCGCTGATGTTTGCTGTTGGTAATTTTCCTTCTACTAACCCCCACTCTGCTTCTTGGTTATACATTCCCACTTGCTCATGCTGTATTAGGAGGTGAGCTCAATCTCTCTCCCCTACTGCTAGATTCTGTCACAGCGGTCCCTATACTTAACATGATGATACTGAATAAAATTGAGGAAAGTTGTTAGATTGGAACAAAATGAATGGGCAGGAAATGAAGGTGAGTGTCCCAGGCCAGATTCACAGAGGCAATGTGATGCAGAACAAAGGGCCATGTCAGTTCTATTTTGGATGGACAAGGGGAGGAATTTCAATGTGACCATGACAATCTGGTTTGCCCATAAAAGGCACTGCTTGGAATTTTTAGAAAAAGAAATCATAAAAGATGAAATAAATCCTTTGCGGGGTGTGAGGTAATTTACACTTCTGGGTAAAGCAATGGTAATATTTCAAGTAGCTCGGGAAAGGCTAACTTTATACCTGCTGTCCTGGTACAACTATTAGCAGTGCTCTAAAAGTGCCCAGATCTGGACAATAAATTACACATAATTCTCTTACTTCTGAAGCCTTGGGAATAAATGAGGACTGTTTGGAGGGATTCTCAATAAGGCTTTTGCAGAAGTTGTGAAGGTAGCAGTTTCTCAAAAAACATACTTAAGTTTGTGATCTCTTAAATTAATGGTCATGTTTTTCTAGGAAGAAGACCTTTGGATTTAGAGTCCCAGCAAGCACAGCAATGCCTTATTGTTTTTATCTAGATTATTTTCCCTTAAATTAATGGTCACGTTTACCCAGGAAGACCTCTGAATTTAGTCTCAGCAAGCACAGCAATGCCTCCTTCTTCCTTTTATCCAGATTATTTTCTTCCAAGACAATTGCAACAAAAGTTTTGAAAAATAGGTCACCTAGATTTCAAAACTATTTTGTTTCCAGCCATCTGGGGCTGAGGATGATTAGCTGTTCTTGGTATCATGGCAGAAACCCGACACAACACATTTATTTGCACATCTCCCAGTGTTGCAGCATTGTTCTGGGTATTTGATATTCAGACGATGTATCAAGAATTCGAGCCTCGGAGAAGAAAACCACTCAGCATTTCAATTAGAATCAGTGTGTTGTGCATACAAAACATCACTACAGAAAATCTTGGAACATGTTGTATTATTACCTGGGTTTTTAAAACTAAATATTGCCAAGTAGTTGCAAGGTAAATTCTAATCTGCATGGGTGATCTCTTTTCTATCCCTGAGTTTTCCTCTAAGAAAGGTGGTAAATACAGACTTCCAGTTTGCCCTTCCAAATTTTTATCCCTTTAGGTTTCCAGTCTATGTTTAGTGAATTATTCTCAGCACACTTAATAGACTCTGCATAAAGCTTTGGTTAAATGGCATCTAAGAAAGCAGCCCATGTGAATCCATGTATTTCTTATAATGCCCAAAATAACTATAAAAATGTTTAGTGGCTTCATTTACAATAATTGCCATTTTTGTGCCCTTCCCCCATCTTGCTGGATAGATTCTTAACGTTCCTCTCTTTTACCATGCGTTTGTGGAGCTGCCAGAGTTCTATTCACAGCTGCTAATTATCAACACAGAAAACAGAGATGGCTCCATCTCTTGTAAAAGAGTGTGTTAGAATTTAAATGCAGCTATTTCTTCTTGTCTGCCTCAATGGTGGATATAGGAGAAAACATAAGGCTTATTGTATTCAGACAGTAATAATGAGGTAATACTACTATTAAAATAATAGCAATTGTGTATTGAACATTTACTAGGTGCAAAGAACTTTATTTGCACGATGTCATTAATCCTCACAAAAACCCCATGATGTAAGTGCTATCACTATACTATTTCAGTAAAGAAACTAAGGCTTACAAAGGTTGACTAGCTTGCCCAATGTTCCACAGCTGGGATCACATGATTTAAACCCAGGTCTTTCTGGCATTTGATTTTACTCTTAATTTCATGCTGTGATGTTTATCTTTTATGGTATGATGTCCTGACATGTCTGACACCATTCTGCCATTTGATCTTAAAGCATTGTATTAGAATTCTTCTGTCTGCCTGGCACCTTCAAAGAAATATCCAAAATTAAGATCCTTATAATGCTTACAGAATTTTAAATTGATAGAGATTGGCCGTGCAAAACAACTTATAATTAACTCATGGTTTAGGTGAGGATTTTTTCAATCCATTAAACTCTGAAATTCTTAAGGAGAGAGACGGTATCAATCATTTCATCCTCATTGATGAGCACAATAGTTGACAGGCAGTTGTCATCAAAGAATGCTTATTGAGTAAATGTGGACAAAAAATAGACAAAAACATTACTCGTGATAATATAATTCACTTTAGATGTGAGAGCAACTCAGATAGAAAAGCTGAAATGGACAACTTCAGTCCATGCTGAGCTGTGCTCAACAAGGGAGGGAAAGAACAAAGAATGTCTTTATAATGTTTATGCTGTTATTGCACTGCCTCATTCTTGCCTTTCCTAATTATTATCCTTTTGTGCTGGCATTTTCCATTTTGTTCTTTATGCCTTCTTTTTTATATAATTTTATGGTTCTGGTCAGGCACTTTACTCACCCTTTGGAGAAAGCAATTTTTAAAAATATTTATCTTTTTTTATTATACTTTAAGTTCTGGGATACATATGCAGAATGTGCAGGTTTGTTACATAGGTATACACGTACCATGATGGTTTGCTGCACCCATCAACCCATCATCTACATGAGGTATTTCTCCTAATGCTGTCCCTCCCCTACTCTCCCAAACCTGCCGACAGGCCCCAGTGTGTGATGTTCCCCTCCCTGTGTCCATGTGTTCTCATGTTGGACTCCCACTTATGAGTAAGAATATGCAGTGTTTGGTTTTCTGTTCCTGTGTTAGTTTGTTGAGAATGATGGTTTCCAGCTTCATCCATGTCCCAGCAAAGGACACGAACTCATCCTTTTTATGGCTGCATAGTATTCCATGGTGTATATGTGTCACATTTTCTTTATCCAGTCTATCATTGATGGGCATTTGGGTTGGTTCCAAGTCTTTGCTATTGTGAACAGTGCCACAGTAAACATACATGTGCATGTGTCTTTATAGTAAGAATGATTTATAATCCTTTGGGTATATACCCAGTAATGAGATTGCTGGGTCAAATGGTATATCCTGGCTTTAGAACTTTGAGGAATCGCCACACTGTCTTCCACAATGGTTGAACTAAATTACCCTCCCAACAGTGGGTGAAGAATATGAACAAGCACTTCTCAAAATAAGACATTTATGCAGCCAACAAACATATGAAAAAAAGCTCATTATCACTGGTCATTAGAGAAATACAAATCAAAACCACAATGAGATACCATCTCATGCCAGTTAAAATGGTGATCATTAAAAAGTCAGGAAACAACAGATGCTGGAGAGGATGTGGAGAAATAGGATGTGGCAAATATACACCATGGAATGCTATGCAGTCATAAAAAAGGATGAGTTCATGTCCTTCCCAGGGACATGGATGAAGCTGGAAACCATCATTCTTAGCAAACTAACACAGGAACAGAAAACCAAACATCACATGTTCTCACTCATAAGTGGGAGTTGAACAATGAGAACATATGGACAGAGTGGGGGAACATCACACAATGGGATCTGTTGGAGGGTGGGGGGTTAGGGGAGGGATAGCATTAGGACAAATACCTAATGTAGATGATGGGTTGATGAGTGCAGCAAACCACTGTGGCACATGTATACCTATGTAACAAGCCTGCACATTCTGCACATGTATCCCAGAACTTGTACTATAACACACACGCACACACACAAAAAGGAATGCCTTTTTGTTTTCTTATTTATTTGTGATAAACTTTCCATCCTTCCATTTACCATTGCTGTTTCAGGATTTTTGCATGTAAGGTTATTGACAAAAGTGATTGCTTTCCAAGAAGGACAACAGGAATTGATTTGGGGGTAAGATTTACAAACTACACGTAGATCATAACAAACTGCTAATAAACTGCCTTCTATTTCTAGTGGGCTGTAAACAAAGTCTGATTTATTCTCTGTGTAAAGTGGACAGATGGAGGGGGTACCCCGAGGCCCTTGTAGACACCAATTTAAGAGTGAAATGCTCTACTACTGCAGGAAGCAGAGTAAACTTCCTTCTTTCAGTAGTTTTGCAAGAATGCAAACACAGGGTCAGACAGGAGACACCTGAAAATGGTATTCCTGAGATCTGCATAGGCTAGGTCATATCTCTGCTATTGAGGTATCTCTATTTCTATTTGTTTCTCTCCTGCCAGACTTCAGTTTTGGTGCTAGCTTTGCCAACAATAAGATCTTGGCCAAATTACTTACACTGTCTTAGTTCCCTCATTTAAAGAAAGTGTGTCATGTGAAATTCAAGTGAGACAACTTACAGAATGTGAAAGTGATTGTCAAATGGTAAAGCGCTCTTCAAATGTTGCTTATTGAATTAGTCTGTTCTCAGGCTGCTAATAAATATATACCCGAGACTGGGTAATTTATAATGGAAAGAGGTTTAATTGACTCGCAGTTCCACATGGCTGGGGAGGTCTCACAATCAAGGTGGAAGGTAAATGAGGAGCAAAGTCATGTCTTAAATGGTGGCAGGAAAGAGAGCTTGTGCAGGGGAACTCCGGTTTATAAAATCATCAGCTCTCATAATTCTTATTCACTACCATGAGAACACCAAAGGAAACTGCCCCCATGATTCAATTATCTCCACCTGGCCCCACCCTTGACACGTGGGGATTATTACAATTCAAGGTGAGATTTGGGTGGGGACACAGCCAAACCATGTCACTTATTACTACAGGCATCATCTTTCAAAAGTTTCCACCAATTGAGTGATGAGTGATGTATTGTTAATGATTAGTCTTCCTTCATAATTGGCCAGCTCAAAGTTCTATTTATTAGGCATAGTATTTCATGTTTTTTAGCTGTTGTACTTTCCAGCAAACACTGCTATTGGTAGCTCAGTGTAGGTTCTATCTTTAGGAAACAAAGTCAGCACAGTGGACTAGAATGAATGCTGGTTTGAAGTGAGTAGTTTGATAGTTCTGGTCTCAGGTTGGAGTGCAACTTGTTACCACTCTGAGAAAGTCATTCAACTTGTTACCACTCTGAGCAAGTCATTCTCCTCTCTGAACCTCAGGACAGATTAAATAAGGCAATGCCCATAAATCAACACTCTTTCCTACCCTTCATTTCTCAACCAGCTTAAAAAAGCACGGTGAACTGTTTTTCGCCTATAATTCTCAAGAGTTGGGGTTTTCTAGTTTATCTATTTCCCGATTAATTAAAATTAAAAATTTGGGGGCTGGGCACGGTGGCTCACACCTGTAATCCCAGCACTTTGGGAGGCCATAGCAGGTGGATCACTTGAGGTCAGGAGGTCAAGACCAGCCTGGCCAACATAGTGAAACCCCATCTCTGCTAAAAATACAAAAAAATTAGCTGCATGTGGGGGCGCACATCTGTAGTCCCAGCTACTTGCGAGGCTGAGGCAGAATGCCTTGAACCTGGGGGGTGGAGGTTGCAGTGAGCCAAGACTGCGCCACTGCACTCCAGCCTGGGTGACAGAGCAAGACTCTATCTCAAAAAATAAATAAATAATTAAACATTAAAAAATCAAAATTTTGTTTCAATCATTGCCAGAAGCATTTTAGGAAGATTAATCTATATCGTTTAAAGAACATTCTCTATTTAGGGGGTATCATAGAGTTTATTTAATCAAAACTCTGTACTTTTATGAGGTTGGATATTTATTTGTATCTTTTATACAAATTTTAAGTGAACCCTGCATTGTTTCAATACTGAAGATATTCAGGTAACTTATGGCAATGTAGGGAATTTAGGGTCAATCTTCACATATATTTGCTGAGTATTACTTTTTCCCAACTGAGTTCCCAAATTAGAGAAGAAGAGAGAGGTTTTCTACAATAGACATTGTGCCTGATAGGCACAATAATTTGAGATGTGCTTAGTTACTCGTCATGCATGAGATATATGATTTATAAGATCACAAATGTTCACACATGCTTCTTACTGTGGGGTTGACTACCTGATGTCAGGCCCAGTAATCTCCATTCAAGAACACAAATTTAGAGAAAAAAGTCAGAATATTTCCAGAAATATTTATTGTAATAGAAATTTTGAATGCTGTAATATTTTAATTCCTGAGACTTAAGTATTGCCTGATGTGGCAGAATGAAAATACTTCCCACTTTAATGTCAAAATATCTCTTAATAAAACTAATTATACAGCAGAAGCATATGATTATCACAAATTTTTTGTGCCCCGTTCTAGTCTTGTTATAACTCTGCTCTTGCAGTGTTATAAATCAAGACTATAAATAAAGATGTAACTTTTTATTTTTTCAGTTTTAGACCAAGATATTCAAGTAGTTTTTCCTATAGACAGAAATGAAGAAAGCACTTACTAATAAATAGCACTGAGATTTTTATTTTCCTCAACCGAAATGGTGATGATATATATTTAGAGTTGAAGTCCTCAAAGGTTGGAAATGTTACACTGAGTGGGATCTTCCCAAAACTCTCCTACTTTTGTAATCTTTAAGGTATACATTCTGACAACAAAAGCAATCAAGCTGCGATAGACCTCCAGGTTTAGCTATTTAAAATAATATTATTGGAAAATAACATTCTCACTAAGGCAGTCAGAATTCTAGATTGACTAAGTTGGGTGGTTTAAGTGTCTGAGTTACAAGTATCTTATTGAGTGCAATATATAGATATACTTCTTTTTCAAAACGTTATAATGGGTTTAAGTATCACTACCTTGCAGACAAAAGAAATCTGAAATGTGTGCTTTATAAGAAAATTCAAAGCATGGAAATTTAATGTATAGTTCAGGAAATTTAGTTCTGAACACTACCTTAGAGCTTCCTATGCCGAACGTTAGATTTAAGATGGTAAGTGTCTTAGTAAATATGAAGTTGATGATTAAGAGCTTGGGCTTTGGAGTGATAGAAGCCCAGAATCAGATACTGGTCCTCCCACTTAACAGGTGTGTGAGCTTGACCCAGTTACTTTTATAAATTTTTTTTCCTCAAAAGAAACAATTTATTTAGAATAAAACAAAAGCAGCTCAGCCGTAAGTACACGTTTGAGAGACAGCTATTCTTAAGCTGTGTGAGCCATAAAAAGGGTTTTTATTTACTTTTCCAGAAATCTTGTGTACACAGCACAAAACAAAGAGCTCATTTTTTTTTCCCACTCAAAACACCGGCATTGGCATCACAATAGCAGATACACAACTTTAAGCTGCCATTTTAGGAAAATGCACAAATACTAAACATATTAGCTTTCTTCCATCAGAGGCCCAAACAAACTCCACATAAGCCACAACTTCTCTTCTATAAGGTCTATTAGAGCTTTGAATTCCATATCTTCATCTGCTGTTCAACCAGTTTTGTTGTGGCATGGGGGAGGGAAAGGTTATTTGGTACAAATATTTACAATATAAAAAATATATGTATTTCCCCTTTGCCATTGTAGATGAACAAAACATTAACAAGACCTTCCTGGATGGTTCACCTCAACTCCAAAAAGCAGCAATAATACCCTCTGGCATAAACCTTGAAATGAACTTACTGTGTCAATGGAAATATAACAAGTAGAACAATAGGGTGCGTTTTTTTTAAAGACTGCAATTGAAGATAACAAGACTGAAAATATCCTTTATACTCATGTAACTGAGTAAAGCATGTTGAAAAGATTCAGAAAAAAGTTTCACAATCAATTTATAATCTATCAATATATTCTAAATATAACTTAAAAAGTGAAACTACAAAAAGGTGAAGTTTAGTGAAACTTTTGCCCCATCTATCTACTAAGTTTTTATCTTCCCGTAAGAAAAACAGTGATAAGTGGCAGCTACCTCACATGATCGTCACTAGGATTTAATGAGATCAGGAGATAATCACAGGTCTTTACTAAGATCCAAGATATAACAGATTCTGTAAATCAAAGAAAGAAACTGGATTAAAATGTTTTGAGAACCAGTTTCATAACCCTTGGGCTCTTCATCCAAGGATCTTTAAACAAGATATAGGATATAACATTTTTGCAGGTGAAAGGGAGGAGGGTTTTGTTTAAGTGATTTGGGGAAAGAGAGTTTGGAGGATGGTAAGTCACACCTGCTCCTTAACCCTCACCAAGGGGAAGGGGCTCTGCTCACAGAAGCCTGGTGAGGGGCTTGAATGAGCCTGCTGGGGAAAGCTTAATATGGGTCTCCCAGAACTTTAAAGGCAACAGACCTTGAGTCAGACTCTCACCAAGAAAAATAGAGGGCGTCAAGGAAATGCACGAGCTGCTTTCCTGGGACGGTGGAGGCAAGGTGCTGCGGCATCTGCAGGGTAACTGCATTTGCTCTCATTTCTCTAGCGGGTCAAAGAATATGTGAGGTTCCCCACACATTTATGCCACAGGAGGAGAAAAGCTGGCCTAGTGGTGTTTTAACTTATGCCCAAAACTACCACCTGGAAGGGGCAATAGGACTTTATCCATAAGGATCTATGTGGAGTGTTCTCCCAGACAACCAGCGGCGGAGCAAGGAGTGGCTGGCCAAACAGTGACGTTGCCTGGTGCATGAGAGGAACAGAGACCCAGAGAGGAGCCTCTGAAGAGCCCACAAAAATGTACACAAGGTAAAAAGAGTCAGCTTTGAACTTGTTTTTCATGTGGGCAACAGAAGCTTCACAGAAGAGAGCTTGAAGCCCTCTTGAAGCAGCATCAGTTCAAGCAACACCTTCTCGGTCCCACTGTGTCCCTTCCCTTTCCAGTGCTCCAACTTCAGTGAGGGAGCTAGAGGGTGAAAAAAAAAGACAAGAAGACATCCCTCCCCACTTAAATCAAGTTATGAGCTCTGATCATCCTCTGGGACTAGACAGCCTAATTTCTGAACTTAGACTGTGATTTAAAGAGATTGCAGGACTTTCTAGACTGATCAGAGAAGTCACAGCCCCTGCCCATTTTCCACCTAGGGTCATAGAAAGACTATGTCTAGTATGCACATTTTAAACAGAGCAATGGAAAATGAAAATAGAGGGTTTTGGCTCATGTTCCATGAGCTGAATTTGTTCAAAGTACAACTGATTATTGGTATAAACAGCTCTCTCTCCTTTTTAAATCAACTGGAACCTCACTTGCTGGACACCAGACCCTTATTTGTACAACCAAATGGTACCTTTTTTTGATTCACACTTCTCACCTGCCATCCTGGCTTTAGCCAGATGCCACCAGGAGTGCTTGTTAGACATACCCAGCCCAATGTTATATAAGGCCAAACAATATGTAAAGTGGGAATGTAGGCAGCAATAAGATGTAATGTCTAATTATAGAATCAGAATGCAAGACATACACTAATCACAGATATAAAGAAGAAATTGGGGACTGATTGCCATTACATACCTAACAAAAATCTATTGATTATCAGCCAGACTGCACATTGCTAGAGATTAGGGAGCTGTGACAAAAGGATTGGTTATAGCCTTGTTTCTAAAGGACAACCTGATTTCATGCAATTTCTTTTAAGAGTTGATTAAGAGCCTTGCCCAGGCTGGAACCCGGTAGTTGTGTTGATGAACCTACCCTACAACCCAAGGGCCTTCCCCATTGCTGCTCAGCACACTTGAATTTCCATAAACTTTTGGACAACTTAGAAGCAGTGTGGAGGGGTCTCAACAAGCCTGTCATCTTTGTCGTGAATGCTCTTCTCTCATCTTCCCGGAATCCCCTGGCATAATGAAAACTAAACTTGAAGCTCCAGTGTTAGGCTTTGTCTTCAAAACCAAAGCTTAGCATAGTAATTGGCACTTAGTATGTGCTTGATAAATGATAGAGTGGGTGGGGGAAAGGGTCTTATTATCATTACTGCAATCCATCTTGAAGAGCAAACCTCACACAAAGGGTTGGTGAAGAGGAATATTGTCTCCAAAATGAGCTGTGGCTTTCTTTTACGTGGGGAGGCATTTTAATATGATCATAGATCGCTAGAGCTAGAAGGCCCAATAAGAGAATATATTTCAGCCTTTCACCGTGTCCTAGACCACTAACGCCTCATATCATACAGGCCCAGTTTCTTGGGATGAAGCTGATCAGTACAGGATCATCCCTGTCCCTTCAGGTCTGGAAGTGTATTACAGACATATCCTGCTGCAAAACCCTGATCAACTAAAATATAAGCTCGCTAAGCTAAATTAGGTGGTAAGATACCATTTGATGAAAAACTTGTTTTACCTTTTACCTAAATACTAAAATAATTTCAGTACTTCTTCAAATATAAATAGTTGCACAGAGTACATTTAAAATAACTCCAATGATAACTGCATTGCAAAAAAAAAATCAGATACATACTTTTCAAAAAAATAAATTTTCCAACTTCAGAATGTGATATACTAAAATACTCTTTCTTTGAGAGAGTACAATCGTGTGGTATTTATTTATATGTCTATTTCCTTCAGTTGCATTACTTTTTTCTAAAGTGAATATATGTAACTTGTTTAATATATAAGAAGGTAAAAGGTATAAGTATATACTTTTTCCTAGAAGCAAGAAATTCTGCTCACTTTTAAATTCACCAGAATATTAAGAAATCTTTGTTTTACTTGATCCATTGAGCTTGGTAACACATTTGTTACTCAATGAAAGAAAATAATTAAACAGAAAACTGGTAAATATGGGCAATATTCATTCTAGGTTTTAACTAAAGGAAAAATTTTCCTTCAGCAAAGCACAAGAAAGTGTTTTCTTTCTAGCTCTAAGGGAAGCCTGTAAACTATAATTAAGCATTGAATTAATGCTACTAGTTTAGAATCAGTGGTCAGTATAATCAATACTTGAGCCTTCATAAAGTATGGGGACAAGCATCAGCAAAACTGCTGGAAAAAAACAGAACTCAAGATGGACTCCATTTGCTGCTCTATGTCCTCACCTTAACAATAAAGGGGACAATAGTATTAATACTGGACAAACAGAAGTTCCAGCTTAAGATTTTATTTAAACACACACACACACACACACACACACACACACACGATCTCTATATTAAAAGACAAAAGCTTTGCCACTATAAAACCACTCTGCTAATTAGTGTACTATTATTTATATACTTTATATATAATGGTTTACTATTATTTGCTACTTTTATATTGCTTTATCTGTGACCTTCTTTCTTTGTTCCCCATTAGCCCTGTGGATCATATATATATACACATACATATATATATATATATATTTTACTACTGTATTGTATCTTTCAGTGGATTTTTTGTGGGACTTTGGCTGAGTTGAAATATGCGCCTTAAGATAACGAGAGACATCCTGAGCTGTCACAAAATCCCTGATGCTTGTTTATTCAATGCAACTAACGTGTAGGATAGCCCCCTCTCAATACTTGCCTTCCAGGATTACGCTAACACTGTGCTCTCTTTATAAGTCAACTCATTGTTGGGCTCTTCTGTGGCAAGGAGCAAGTTGTTCTCATTCCTACCTTCCTACATAATCATTCAAGAAATATTTGTTAAGCATTTACTATGTGCCAGGTCTATGGGAAACAACTAATAAAGTCTAGCTCCCATGAAGTTTGCAATCTTGTGAGGGAAGACAGGCAATAAGGACAAAAAATAAATTAAATAAATTTGAAGGTTAGCAGGTGACAAGAGCTAAAAAGAAAAAGTCCAGCAAGATAAGGGAATAGAGAGATGGGGGTTAATTTATGTGGTATGATGAAGAAAGTAGATCGTTGGTGCTCAATAAATGCTTATTACGTATGTGAATGAACAGCTGTACATAATGCTACATTTGTTATGTCAGTTGGTCCTTCAAGAAATGATGTTAGTCCCTCCTCCAGGCGTTTCTTTTTTTTAACTTACTGAGTTGTTAATCATCCCTACACTATTTCGGTGTTAGAGTTGAAGAAATTATTGAAATGTAAGTACTAATGACTTAAAAAGAAGTCTAGCACAATACTTGGCACATAGTAGATATTTTACAAGGCTCCTTGATTTACAGCATTGGAAACCTGAAATAGAACTGAGTTTTGATTCCCCTCAGAATTCCACACAGCTTCCTAATCTGCAATGTTTGGCTTCCTCCCTGTGATAAACATTCCAAATAGTAATTGTAATCATAATCAACTTTACTGAGTACTTATTATGAGAAATAAGTGAGTTTGTTCCATGTTAGTTCTTTAAGTCATCATCTTGACTTTAAGTCATCATCTTATGAATCCTTACACTGACACTGAGAGAAGTACTCATGTGGATCCTTTTTTCTTTTTTTGGATTGCAGGAGGTGCGACAGGCTTCAAGCCAAGGCTGTCTGACCTCAGACAAACCAATGATCACTCTCACACACATTATCTAAATAAAGCTCATATTATCCACTTAATTTGAAGTGACATTTTTTGTAGAAGGCTGGTTAACCTGCTAAAGATACAAAAATTGCTGATGGTACTTGAATAGTAGTATTTGAGTGGGTGTTTGTGGAGAAGAAATCTTTTAATTAGAATCTGTGCATCCCTCACAATAAAATGCAGGCATTAGATTTTGATCTCAAAGGAAACTTATAGCCTTGTTATTTTAAAAATATCTACTGTTCACTAACGGCATTAGGTTGAGGTTTGACACAGCAGAAACCTGGATTAGTAATTTATCCTTATTGTCTCTCCATTATCCAGAAAATAATTCACAGATAGGCTGCTTCATTGGACAGTTCAACGCTACTTTGAGTTTTTATTTGTGAATCCTCCACCATACTGAATATCCTAATGAGTGTAAGGATTCTGCCAAGGAGATCTGTCTTCCTTCTCTTGTTTTTGGTCTAGAGTATCATGTTTTGAGTTGGCTCTGATTTCCTTGTGAATTCTCCGGAGCTACCAGAAGGCCCTTGAAGCCCTTAACCTCTTAATGGTGTTCTTCTCCAAAAGGCTCAGCCTTGAAAAACAGAATTGAAAAATACGCTCCTCTGTGGAGGATGGCATTTTTCCAAGGCTAATCAGAAGCCTGAATCCAATAACCCTCCCCTGCAGCACTCAGCTAGCTAGCCAGCTTTCTTTCGCCTCCCTCCCTCCTTCCCTTCCCTCCCTCCCTCCCTTCCTCCCTTCCTCCCTTCCTTCCTTCCTCCCTCCCTCCCTCCCTCCCTCCATTTTTCTCACTCTCTTGTTAAAGCAAGTTGCTTCATTTGTTTCTTAGAGTGAAAAATATCGAATAAATGAACCAACACAGCAAATTGGCCTGTTTCCAAAGGGCAGCTGGAGGTATTGAGGAGAGGACCCAGGATGGCTCTTGAATTATTTTCCCAGCTGTGCTTACCAAAAGAAAACAAGTCTTATCTGGCCAGCTGTGTCATATTTCATGATGACAGGGGGCACTGTGTCTATAAGAAGCCACCAGCTTCTGACATGACCCTTTATGTGACATCATTAAGATCACACCCAGACTCTTAAAAGTTCATTGGACTTCTTTGAGGTTAATAAATAAATTGCCAAAGATTCTCCAAGACCAAGTAAGGCCTAGGCCACTTCTATTTTGGAGCCTCCAGCTGCATTAAAAATGAATAAAAATCCAGAATAATTCTCTGAAAGTTGTTACATATTTTAAACCTATTAAACCCATTAATACTGTTTTAAAGCAAAGATGCAGAGCAATATCAGTGTGCTCCTTACAAAAATAATTACAATATTTATTATATAAAATTAATCATAGTTTACTATAAGCTGTTTAATGGTACAAAATTTAAAGATTGGTACAAAAATATAAAGATTTAAGATGGATGATGGATGTCTTTCAGTCCTGTTACAATATCTCTATGAGTGTACCCAGATCCTTATGTGGATATAGTATAAAAGTTAGGGTCAGGCACAGTGGCTTATGTCTGTAATCCCAGCACTTTGGGAGGCTGAGGCAGACAGATCATGAGGTCAAGAGATCGAGACCATCCTGGCCAACATGGTGAAACCGTGTCCCTATTAAAAATACAAAAATTAGCTGGGCATGGTGGCGTGTGGCTGTAGTCCCAGCTACATGGGAGAATGAGGCAGGAGAATCACTTGAACCCGGGAGGCAGAGGTTGCAGTGAGCCAAGATCATGCCACTGTACTCCAACCTGGTGACAGAGCTAGACTCTGTTTCAAAAAAAAAAAAAAAATTAAAAAGTTAGGAAATAAGGTCTGGCCTCAGCAACTATTTTAGATTCTGTAAGATGTCATTGAGTACTTCTTGAACACCAGATCCTAAGGGAAAACATAAACAAACCAACCTTGGCAGATGCAACTTACATCTACACTAACAAACACTTTACCAGTGATCTGAGAACAGCATATCGGCAAAATATTAACGAGTGCAAGAACATCTTATTTTAAGACTAAGCTGTCTTCAAATAATTTGGAGAACTCAAGATCATTATTTTAGGCTTCCAAACCTTTGGGTTTTGTTGGATTCTGCTTGATTAACCACTCCTTGCTTTATTAACAGAGAATGCCAACAGTAACAAAATCTTGACTTGCTATCTCTGTGTCATCACTGCAAGAACTAGTGATTATCTTTGCTTTCACTTACCTAGGATTGTCTTAGGATTCATCCAGGAGGACAAAGATACCCGTCCTGCCCTAAGCACTCCAGACCACCATGGAGGTTTTAGCTCTAATGCTTGATTTTTATGGCCTTTTGTACTATCCTCCTTTGTTATCGGCAATTATATTTATCACATCTGCCATTGAGACTGCAAAGAATAGACTCTCATCCGCTCTGCACTTTCTTATTTCTTGGGAGATTAAAGATTAAAGAACTAACTTTGTTGGCTGTGTCTTAGAAAAAGACGCAGACATCTTTAGGACAATGTTATTATGAATATATGATACAGGGCATTAACTTCAATGTCTGATTTTTAGTTATTTTATTTTTGTACTTTTACTTTGTCAGAGACTCTCTAAGCCTCAGATTCTTCATCCATAAAATTATACACAGAATTTTGGTGAAGATGAGTGTATTTTATATAGTGTAATAGAAATAGATGTCATGGTTTAATAGGAGTACAATATTATATATAATTATACTTAACTAATATACACAAGTATTTACAATTATTATCATTTCTGATTATTAGTGGTGTTGAAAATAGAAATTTCCAGACAGCTGAATTCCGGGAAGATGAGATTAAAGTTTGTAATTTTGAGAGAATAGGATCCAAGTTGGAAAACTCCAAGAGTAAACATGCAGTTAGAAAGAACTAGCCTTTTGCATGCATCAGACTTAGTCAGAGGAAATAGGTATACTTTCTTAAGATTCTTTTGAGCATCCCTGCTATGCTGGCATAGCAGGGCTTTACCATACTTCCAGAAATGCTTAATGGCCTTTCATTCACACATGCCAACTAGAGGTATTCCTTCATCAAATTCTCTCCTAGAAAAAGCTCGATGACCTGGGTTGTACTCATGCACGAAAGATGGGAATAGAGTTAACACAAAGATAGAACTTCAGAACAATTTTCTGTAGCCAACTGCCTTTCTTAGACTTTAGGTTCCCTTATGCATTATAAACTAGAGTTTATATGTAAACAAATGAATATATGTAAATATAATATAGAAAATGTAAATAGCAAATATGTAAAATAAAATATATAATTTATAAAATTTTCTATTTATGTATCATTTATCATGGAGTCTGAAACATGGAAAGTACTCCAGAAACATAGCTCGTTCCATTACTGCAGAATTAAATACTCACCAAAATGTCAATCGATTATACAGCTCTGTGTTTTCCTCTATTTTTACACAGTATCTTCATTCATTTATTAGTGTTAAAATACACAGTTTCATTTTTCTAAAAATGGTTATTACTCAGAAATTCTCATATACATAATATTGGAAACATTACTACTATTCACATATTTAACTTTATAATTGGTGACCTAGTAGTCCACTGGTTTCCTTTAACATAGTTTGTTTAATGATTCCTATGTCTTTGAACATTGATAAGCTATTTATTGTGCTAATTAAAACATGAAGTCACCAAATAAGTCAGTGCCCGTAAGTTAGTGCTTTAAAGCAGGAGAGTGAATTTTTCTCCTAAAGTCTTCACTGGGACCAACCCTTCATGCAGAGAATGTCCAATGCTTACTGACAATCAAGTAAGCTCAAATGTCTTCCCCCCACTCTCCTACATACCATCTTGCCTTATTATTATTATTATTATTATTTAACCCAGCGAGTCACGAGGAGCTTTTTTGAAAAACCAAGATTCCTTTAAACTCTGGCAGTGCTATGGTGCAACCAGAGAAGGCTGACCAGTACTAAGCCATTCCACTGAGCTTGGCCAGGCAATCGACCCACAGAAATGATCTGTTCTGCATTTCTCAGTGGGGGATAACGATGGAAATCATCACACATATAAACATCCCTGCAAGAAAAGTGCTTAAAATGTCACTTCTACCTAGCCAGCAAGAGTTTCTGTTCTGAGGGTAAATTAAACCAGTTAAAGAATAAAAATTACAATACTGGGCACAGCTGGGCCTGAAAACATGAGGATTCAGGCAATAACAATTGGTAATTATCAAAGATATAGCTAAACAGAAAGAAGCTGACTCTGAGCTGATGCAGTCTCAGGGCCACTTGGTCTACCTCAGGACCCCATTATAAGTCATATGAACAAATTCCATAGCCTGCTACTGGTCTTCTCCTTCCCAGGCTCTTGTGTCCCACAGACCATCTTCCAGGTGCCATCAAAACTACTACCTGAGAGACTCTCCACTCAGAATCACTAAGTGATGTCCTCTAACCAGATTCTTTACATTTTATTTAAACCGCCCCAACATTTAACCTCAGCCTACCTTTTTTAGGCTTATTGTCCCAGACTACTTCCCTCATGCTATGTTCTAGCCAAATTGAACTCCCACTGTTCTCTCCTACATGTCCGGTGTTTTCCTGCCTTTGTATCTTTGCACAAGCTATCTACTCTGTCTAGAATGTATAAACACAAAAATCCTCTCAAAACTTTGGTTTGCTTAACTATTTACTTGCTGGCCTATATTCTTCAAGGTGCATCTCATCTGCTGCCTTTTCTGAGGGGCTATTTTCCCATACTTTATTATTGATGACAATAATTGGGAACATTGACTGAATGACTGAATGCTGAGACTATACTGAGCACTCTGCTAAAGGTTTCATAGACTTGTCTCACAAAATGAGAGAAGTATAACATTGTATTGTAGAGTACAGAATGCCAGTGTTCAAATCCTGGCTCTCCTTTTTATTGGCTGTATGAGCTTGGGAGTTTATTTACATTCTGTGTCTTAGTGTGTGAAATGTGGATAATTATAATACAGCTAATACCAAATAGAGTGATTATGAGGATTATGTGAAATAATATATATAAATTCCACAGAACAGTTTATGGCCAATTATAATTATAAATACCTGATGCTGTTATTATAGTACCTCACAATATGCTACAAAGTAGATGTCCTCATTATTCCTGACACAGGAGGTAGAAAGAAATTATTTAGGCAGATAGTGAGGGTAAAAGAATCCTTGGCAGAATTTCCCTTTTAACAAAAAGCAGTCCCAAATAATTTCTTTTCTAACAAAGAGCAGCTTGAAAAATTGAGCTGCAGACGTAGATAAGCAAGCTGGAAGCTTGCACAGATGAATACCAGCAGCTGTGCCAATAGAAAAGGGCTACCCGAGGGCCAGGTACGTTCAACATGGAGACGCTGTCTTCCCTTTTCTTTGTCATCACACATACAGTAAAGGAACAGGCAACATGACACTGGCCAGGTAGAGAACCCATCTGCAAAATAAAAGATTAGGGTGGGGGTGGCCATGCAAATGGCACACCTAGCCCTAACCAGTTTTTCATACCTTATGCAAATAGCACACTTGGTCTGACCAATCTTTTATGTCCTACCTAAACCAGACACTGCCTCCCCAAGCTCATCCATAAAACCCCTTGCATTTTGCTGTGAACCAGAAGACCAGGCTTGGGACCCCTCTCCCTGCAAGACAGAGCTTTTCTCTTCCTTTTGCCTATTAAGCCTCCACTCTTAACCTCACTCTTCATGTGTCTGCATCCTTGGTTTCCTGGCATGAGACAACGAACCTCAGTTATTACCTCAGATGAATGATGCCACTTCATTCCCACTTAAGAGATGAGAAAACTGTAGCTTAAAAAGGTTGAAAACATGTCCAAAGTTACATAGCTGACATGTGACATCTAGAACACACACATAAATTTGTCAATTTGAAGCCTCTTATCTTATTTTCTGTAATATAGACAGACTGGTTGTCTGTTTTTGATCTAGGAATTTTCCTTCAGGCTAAACAATAACAGCAAAAATATATATATATATATATTCGCTAACATTTATTGAATATTTACTATGTGTCAAGCGTAGTACTCAGCACTATTCATGCATTATCCTACTTGATTCTTACAGCAGATTTAGCAAAAGGAAACCTTTTTAATCCTTATTTTATAGAGGAAGAAACTTTGCTTTAGAGGACCGTGTTCAGTCACACAGCTTACATGTGACAGAGCTAGAAGTCAAACCATGGCTCTTACCTAAAACAACATCCTGCCTAGTGGAAGTTATTCCCTTACTCCTCTTTTGTTCCAGTTCTCTTAGTGGTAGCTACTTCTATGTCACTTGATACTCTGTGAGTTGTGCATATATCACACACTCCTGTCAACCTGTCAGTCACCTGAAGAGTAGGACCCTGCCCTATACACCATCCCCTACCTAGAAATGTCTTCCAAGTAGTGGATGCCTAGTAAATGTTGGACTGAATTTAACGTCACATTGGAAGTTGGATTATAAAGAATCAAATGGTGCATGAAAATATTTTGCATATATGCCAACACTTTAAATTATAATGACAAGAGGCTTGAGTCCAGTTTCTCTACGGATGAATAATGAATGAGAAAAAATTGTTGCAATAGTTAAGAAGCTCAGGCTTGAAATTGGATTGAGCTGGTTATCTTGCCCCACACTTAAAAATGTTTTTGTTTGTTGGTTTGACTTATCCATTCCAAACCAGTTTCCCCATCTATAAATAGAAGATAAGAATAATATTTCCCTTTTAGGTTTATTAATAGGATTAAAAGAATATTCACGAAAACTACTTGGGATCATAACTCATACGTGGTAAGTAAGTACTCAGCAAAGTTTGCTTCATAAATAAAAACTTATTTTAAAAATGTCAAAATAATTACAGAATAGCTCCTTATCATCCCAGTAATTGCTTGCCTAGATCTAATATCTTCCTCAGGAAAGGTCACAACCATTGTGAAATAAACTTAAGTGAAGATGAGGGAAGAGAAAATAAAACACTCACTTGGGAAAGGTGCCCTGAAAGGGCCAAGTGTGTGAGAAACGGCAGGAAGGAGGCCATTTTGTGGTAAACAGCTGTGTTCTTAACCCAAGGGACACACTCCCCATATGACGCCTTTGTGTTGTTAAGATGTGTGATGAAGGCCCCATGGGGAGGGTTTTCCTTTGTTCTCCACTCTCATGGAGAGATCACATGTTACACTCACTTACTTAGAGGCTCTCATCTCTAATTTGTTAAGAGCTGCAAGATTAAGACTGGTGTAAAGTCTGAGAGCCAATAAGAAAAAATGAGTAAGCACACCCATTTCCCAAAGAAGATACTACTCGTGGTGCCAGAGTAGTATGGCGCACACACACACACACACACGAAGCCTATATTACATGAAATTGCAGCATTTGAAAGTTTCTGACTATTATTAACTGCATTGTGTTTTCCCAAAATTTACACGTTGAAGCCTTAACCCCAATCCCAATCTTGCTGTATTTGGAGATGGGGCCTTTAAGAAGGTAATGAAGGGTAAGGAAGGTCTTGAGAGTAGGATTCTAGTCTGATAATATTGGTAACCTTATCAAGAGAGGAAGAAACACCAGAGATCTCTCTCCTAGTGAGAGGAGGTCATTGGCAAGCCAGCAAGAAAGGCCTCACCAGAAACAAACCCCGTCATTACCTTGACATCAGACTTCCAATCTACAGAACTGTTGAGAAAAAAATTCTATTTAAGTCACCCATTCTGTGGTTTTCTATTGTGGCAGCCCAAGTAGACTTATCCACTAACATTTGTATTAAATTCTTTCCCATCCACCTATAAAAGTGATGGTTATATTTTCCTGGTTAAGAGTCAGAATGACTTTTTTTTTTTCTTTTGAGATGGAGTCTCGCTCTGTCACCCAGACTAAAGTGCAGTGGCACCATCTCGGCTAACTGCAAGCTCCACCTGCCGAATTCAAGCGATTCTCCTGCCTCAACCTCCCAAGTAGCTGGGATTATAGGAGCGTGCTGCCATGCCTGGCTAATTTTTTTTTTTTTTTTTTTTTGTATTTTTAGTAGAGATGGGGTTTCACTGTGTTAGCCAGGATGGTCTCCATATCCTGACCTCGTGATCCACCCTCCTCAACCTCCCAATGTGCTGGGATTTCAGGCATGAGCCACCACGCCCGGCCAGGATGACTTTTAAGAGAAAGGATTTGTGTGTCTCTTTCAAGTCAAGTGGTCTGTTTGGGAGATGTAGTTTGGCTTCCCCACTTTAGACAAAAAGAAAAATTAATTACTTCCCCTCCCCCTGCCCCCCTCACATATCCCTTGTTTTTTAAAGTGTCTTTATTAGGAGTCTCTTCCGTAAGTACCTCCCTCTAGACGTTAAGCACGGGCATAGGGCCACAGGGAGACAAAGATCAGCCACACAGCCAAAAGCAGTGTGTGCTTAGCAATAACACTGGCTCTTTGTTAGAGGAATTTTACTCTTTTTCCTTCTGAAATTCTTTCTGGTTGAAAAATTTTTTCATCTCCTTAGGCCAGCCACACTTGGTACATTTGGGCAAGGAGTGGGGCATAAGGCTGTGGCCTGCCCTGACGGATGAGGTTCTGTAGGACTGCAGGCTTAAGTGCTGCTGTGGCTTACACTGATAGAGAGTACTCATCTATTTATTCTCCCTTTCAAACAGTATTTTTGAGGATCTGGGTTACAGCAGTCAAACAATAGCCAAAGTCTGCCCTCAGCTTATAAACTAGTATGAAAACAGAGACTACCATATAAAAGCAACCAAATTAACAAATAAGAGACTTTCTGATGATGGGAAGTACTATAGAAAAGAACATAAGACAGAGGAATGGATGAATATAAGTTGTCATTTGGAGTGAGTCTGCACTGGCATCAGGAAGGCTTCTCTCAGGGATGACATCTGATACATAAGGAGGAATCAGTCATGCTGAGATGGGGAAGACGAATTCCAGGCAATTAGTACAGAGGCCCCATCAATGGAATTACCTTGTTTGGTTTAAAAATATTGATGAAGTATGGACTGGCTGGGGCCAAGAGGGGTGCTGGATCAACAGAGCTATGCAGACCAAACTGAGTACTGTAAACTTAGTGCCTGAGAAATCATTGTAGCGGTTAGAGTTAAGTGAGTGACAGGACCATATTTCATTTTAACAAGGATCACCCTGACTATAATACAATGACCCACAGGCCAAATCCAGCCTGCAGCATACTTTTGTAAATCTGACTGGGACACAGCCATGTCCAGTCATTTAAATATTGTCTATAGCTGCTTTTGTGCTACAAAGGGAGAGTTGAGTGGTTGTGACAGAGACGTACCTTAAGGCCCACAAAACCTAAAATATTTACTACTGGTCCTTTGGAGGAAAAGTTGGTTCTGTGGCAGCAGGAGGCTGTGCAGTTATCCCTGGTGGAGGTGATGGTGGTGATGATGGACCAAGCACCGGGGTGGCACTATAGATATGGGGAGACAGAGAGATCTAGGACATGATTTGCAAGAAGAGCCGACTAAATTTGCTGGTGAATTAAACATCAAGGGAGATAGAGGAGAGGATTGAGAGGACTCAAAATATTTCTAGCTTTTTGGCTAGAACAACTGAGTGGATAAGAAGGCCATCTGCTGAGATGGGGAGTTCTGGGGGAGGGGCAGCTCTGTGGGAAGAGTGAAAACGAAGGACTGTTGGAGAATGTTCAGTTTGAAATGCCTTTTTATAGGGCCTCTCTGTTGTTATTTTCTCAGTCCAGCACAAGAAATTGCAAAGCAACCCAATGACTTTTATCTCCTCCTTGTTCTATAACACAAACAAAAGCTGTGTGACCAATGGCATTATAGCTGGCACGTCCTTGGATGCTAAACCACAAACTATTTCAAGGTAGGGACCATGCCTCTTATTGCTCAAAATTAGATTTCTGTCTCTACCCCAGCACCTGACTCATAGTAGAAGCTCAATAAATATTGGTTTTGAAGTGAAGAAATAGTAACTGTTTACTGAGAACTTACAATGGCTCAGGAACTGAACAAGGCACTTAATACAAGTTATATTACTTAATCTTTTCAAGAGTTCCTCAAGCTGGTTGCTGCTATACTAATTCTACATACAGATTTAGAAACTGAGGCTTAGAGGAAAGGATGAAAAGCACAGATGCCTTCCCTACAGGGTTGAGTCAGGAAATATGAGTGGGTGAAGGGGACCATGTACTGAATAATGGTGACTGGCAAGGCAACGACCTTCCCTAAGTGAGTAATGGCTCCTCAGCTGCCACTGAGTGTTGCTCTGTGCAAATGCAACCACACGATATTGTCAAGTCTGATTTTTCAAGAGAAATTGAAAATCCGGTTTATTTTATAAATATGAAGTTTCTCAGTTAAACATAAAATAAATTCTTTAATGCCCGCTCGTTGTTCTAGAGCAGGCATTAAAGAATTCGGTCTTAGTAATTACCTCTCACACATTCCTCAGTGTACTAACTATCTTCCTTGTGGTAGAAAAGCTAATATACCCCTTAGTAAATATTGTTGGTGAGTCTGGTGTAACACATTGTGCCTATGTGCTCAGCAGAATGCATTTTTTTTTGCTAAAGATGTTTCTTATAATAGCTAAAGGTTCCACTAGGCACTTACTTTTTGTGTCTGGAACACTGTAGGCATTTTCAGATGATGACCAGAGTGAAACTCCAAATCATATTATCTGAGTGGCTAATGAATTCCCGTAGTCCTCCTAATGCAATGATGCAACTACACTGACGTCACTGTGCCAACAAACCATGTGATTTTAGAATTAAAGATATTAAATGCTTCTCCTCCCCCTTTTTAAAGATTCAATTCTTGTTACTACCTTCGGTTTATGGAGACAGGTTACTCTATTGATGGTTCCAACATAAAACAATTTCATAAAAGGAAGATTAAAATGCTATCATTGGCTTATGTTTTCAGTTTTCAGCACAACAACCTCTAATTTGTAACAAGGAGAAACATTTAAAGCA
This sequence comes from Theropithecus gelada, assembly GCF_003255815.1. Taxonomy (NCBI): domain Eukaryota; kingdom Metazoa; phylum Chordata; class Mammalia; order Primates; family Cercopithecidae; genus Theropithecus; species Theropithecus gelada. Next base: position 144,142,229 of record NC_037673.1, read on the forward strand.
AGAGGATGTTTGAAGTGTCCAACAAACCCAAACTGGTGAACAATTAATGAATGACTACTATATGCCAGGATGTGTGCTGGGCCCCAGGATACAAAACGAATAGGCCATTGCTTCCGCCCAGGAGCACTATCTTTCCAATGGAGGAGGAAGCCCCATAAAAATAATATATCGAGACACATGCTGCAGTAGAAGGATTACAAAATACCCTGGGAACTAAGATAAAAGGATGATGAACAATGAGGACATGGTGGCAGAGCTGAGAGAAGTTTAGCTTAAGGAAAGCTACAGAGGAAAGAAAGGTTGCAACTCAGCTCTCACTTTAAGGATGACTAGAGTTTCAGAATTCAAGTTATAAGAGCTGCATTTTGGGTGCATTTACAAGCAAACAACCACTAAAAGTTTACCGCCAGTGAGATATGATTGCACTCCTAACTCATTCCTCACAACAACCCAATTAAGATTGGGTTTTCAGTCTCCACTTTTCATATCAAGAAAGTGAGGCCCAGAAACGTGAAGTAATTTATCAAGGGCCTTATAGCTAATTGTGAAAACTTCTATTCCAAGTCTATATAACTTGAAAGCCTGGGCTTTTAAACAATAAACGCTATCACAAGGTAGGGTAAGCAACATGTGGACATAAAATATTGTGGTTTGAGGACTAGAGATTAGGCCATTATGAGTGGAATGCATCAAGGAGCATTGCGGGTAGGTGTGCACATGAGGAGGAGCTGTGAATATTTCAGTGTAAGGCTTGCAAAGTAAACTGGGTGCAGATTTTATGACTATAGAGTTGAAGTGTTACTCCATAGGTAGCAAGGACTTTTGGGATGCTTGTAAGAATCGGAGTAACAAGATCAAGGATGAACTCATTAGACAAATCCAAGAGTTTTGAACAAAGCTTTGGAGAAACTAAATGCCGGCAAATCTACTAGGAGGTTATTGAAACAATCCAGACAAAAGACAACACTCTTAAATAAGGATACTGGCAGTGAGGACAAAGAAGATTAAGATGTCTCACCTTTTCAGACTGAGCCAATGTACATCTTAAACATATTGATTTACGTCTCATGTCTCCCTAAAATGTATAAAATGTATAAAATGATGTTTCACGTCTCCCTAAAATGTATAAAACCAAGCCATACCCCAACTACTTTGGGCACACTTCATCAGGACCTCCTGAGGCTGTGTCATGGGCTCATCCTTAACCTCAGCAAAATACACTTTCTAAATTGATTGATGCCTGTCTCAGATACTTTGAGGTTCAGACACAATAGCAACACCCACAACAGTGATACATGGATGTTAACAATAATGTTTAATTTAATGTTAGGCACCATTCTTCTGAGTACCTCTGTAATTTGTTTTTGTTAATTGGTTGAAGCAAACCAAGGCAGATTAACTTTTATTTTTAAATTTTTTTAAAGATAGGATCTCGCTATGTTGCCTAGGCTGGAGTGCTTTGCTACTCACAGGAGCAATCATAGTGCACTTCATAGTGAACTCCTGACCTCAAGCAATCCTCCCACCTCAGCTACCAGTGTAGTTGGGACTGTTGGTCCATGCCAACGACCATGGCTCTTTTTTGAAAGTAACTAGCTCTTACACAAATAATGAATGACTAGGGGTATCTGAGCATTCCATGATACTAGGATATAAGTCAATTAAACACATTCCCTTTGAAGAGTCACAGTGAAAACTGAGATCATTTAATTTATTCTGTGTATATATGTGTGTATATATATATATGTATATATATGTATATCCTGTATTGCTCTGACAAAAAGGAACACAGGTTACTTGCAAATATTCATGGGAAAGTATGAGAAATAATTGCGCATATCAGTGCAAAGGGAAGGGACCAATAGGAATATTTACATTCTTTTCAAAAAGGAATATTCTCTTTGACCACTAATAGTTTGAATATAATGAATTAAATGGAAGTACAATTATTTGAAAGAATTATTATTCTTTTCAAAGCACCTGATAGAGTCATGTCGTGACTGAAGCATCAGAGAGAAGAATTCTATCAAAGACAATTTGTATTTGTGTTGACTTTACAGGAGAAATCATTTAAGTCAGTAAAGGTCAGTTTTAAAAAAAATGACAGGGAGGTACCTGCCCTCACCCCTTACTCTGGTACACACAGATTAGAGCATTCTAACCACCCAGTCTTAGAATTATTGCAGTCGTTACCTTCTGAGCTATTCAAAAAGGCTTTGTTCATGAAAAGTTCTCAGGGTTATAAAACATTAAACAGGAAAGACCTTGCTTGGCATGATGTGTTGTATTTATATTTCCTTTTGTTTGAGGAATTCAAAAAGCTTTACAAACAACATCAAGTAAATCTCTTTAAGATGATTGTTCATGGGAATTCTTTTCCACTCAACGCAGACTGGGACAGGTAAAGGGAGAACAGACACTAAGAGAAGAAAAGGAGGGTGGATGGGTAGCCACAGATCTCTAAAGTCACCATGGAAGTGCAGAGCTACTCACATTTATCCTCCTATGGGGCCTGTTAATATAAACAGCCCGTGCTCTACCCTTCCCATGTGGTAAATGCTGTTTCTAGATTTACCATCTGTTAACACAGGTGCACAATAGAGAACAAAACACCGGAAGTGCAGAGTAGGGAGGCAAAGAACAGAAGACATGAAAAATCAACAATTACAAAGTACTGTCTGTGTTCTGTAAACTGTGCTAGATGCTGTCATATTTTATAGTAGGTGCTCAATAAATGCTTATTTTCTTCCCCTTCACATAATTTATGCCATTCAATTAAAGCAAACTGTTTTTTTGGTAGAGAAAAGGAAGAGAGTCCCTGTGAATTAATGTTGCTGATAATGAAAGAAATGAATGTATGCATGCATGGAGGCATAAAGGGAAAGGAAGGCATGGTGTTTGGTCATAGTCATTGTAAACATTACAAGGTCCATACAGTGATTACACTCAGGTAGGACCCATGCCATTCACAGAAAATATGACTATGAAAAATGAAGAACCCAAAGGATAGAGGTAGCCACTGGAACCAATAATGCAACTTTCCTGCAAACCTTTTTTCTAGTAAACTGGACTATCAAGGGTAAGGGAGAACTCTTCACAGGTGAAGTCACTACTAGTTCTTGATGCTGATAGCAGAGCTGAGACCATGATGTGGCATTAGGAAAACTCTTCTTACTCTCCATCCAAAGGATTAAAGGTGGTCCTTAAATTTGTATAAATATCTAAAGAAGACCTTCCGGAAGTAATAGCTTTCATGAGACAAGAGAGCTACTCAAATCAACTGAGTCAGGGATGGGATCTCACTGATTCTGGAGTCTAATAGTCCTTGGTGTGAATCCAGCCTCTGCCCTTTAACCTGAACCCAGTTATGTTATCTCTGGACCCCAGTTTCCTTATTTCTGAAATGAGTGATCATAATGATATGTAGAATAACTGACTTTCAGAGTCGTTGTGGTAATAATGAAATGTGATGATGCATGTGGAAATTCAGCACAATGTCAGACATGGTAAGAATTTAACACATATTAATTGATGTTGGTAGCGATTTTTTAAAACTTCTGAGATGATAATGCAGTTGCACCTGAGGCTCTGCATCAATCCACACAATTTTTAAAGTATTATGGTGGTATTTGACAGAAATATGATGAAAAATTTGACATATATGGAATCAACTTCAATCCACATGTTCTGTTTCTTCTTTTTTTGTCTTTTTGGAATGTATCAAATACTAACATTGATTAACCTGTTTTTAACTTCAAAATATGAGCCATGACATTTTTTAAACTCACGCATAAGCTGTATCATGTGCTATTTAACTTACAAACGCAAAATTTATCTATTAAAAGGTTATTCATCATGGATTTTATTTTAGGTAAAATAGTCAAATGTAGTAACACACAGTTTAGTAAAGATTCAAATAAATAATGAAGGTCTCTGAGGTTTAATTCCTCTAATGAGAACATGTAGAACATACTAGAGTAATCAGAATATTGTCCACTAGTTTCCAATTTTACAACTTTATGTAAACAGTTACAGAAAAGTCTGTGGCAATGTCACAACTAAATAATTTAAATAATTTCTGTTGGTGTGAAAAGACATAGTAATTGTTAAATGCAAGTGAAGGCTAATTTTTAGGAGAGGTAAAAATAACTTCTTTTAAAATACAAATTCAATGTTACATAGAACAAAGAAAAATAATTTGGAAAAAGTTACCTAATCTGTAGTTTATACCATATAACAAAATAAACTTCAGGCTGTTTAGTGAATTAACTACGACCTTCAAATCATAGAACAAAACTATCTGAAAATGGACTATCAGATCTCTAAAGAGGCAGTAATTCCAAATGTTTGAAAATAAAAACAGTAAATCACAAAGAAAAGGTTTAACGTAATTGAACACAAAAGCCATTTGACCCAACCATCCCATTACTGGGGATATACCCAAACGATTATAAGTCATGCTGCTATAAAGACACATGCACATGTATGTTTATTGTGGCACTCTTCACAATAGCAAAGTCTTGGAATCAACCCAAATGTCCATCAGTGACAGACTGGATTAAGAAAATGTGGCACATATACACCATGGAATACTATGCAGCCATAAAAAAGGATGAGTTCGTGTCCTTTGTAAGGACATGGATGCAGCTGGAAACCATCATTCTCAGCAAACTACTGCAAGAACAGAAAACCAAATACCACATGTTCTCACTCATAGATGGGAATTGAACAATGAGATCACTTGGACACAGGAAGGGGAACATCACACACCGGGTCCTATTGTAGGGAGGGGGAAGGGGGGAGGGATAGCATTAGGAGATATACCTAATGTAAATGACGAGTTAATGGATGCAGCACACCAACATAGCACATGTATACATACGTAACAAACCTGCACGTTGTGCACATGTACCCTAGAACTTAAAGTATAATGATAATAAAAAAAAAGCAGAACACTTAAGCTGCAATTTGAATGACAAGAAGCAGCTAACTTAATGAGGTAAGGAGAAGCGCAAGTCAAGAAAAGGTGTCTGATTAACAGGAAGAGGAAGAGATCAGGAGAGAAGTCTGCAAAGTCAATTAGTAGAATTTGGTAAATTTTGACATGGATTATGTTTAGAAGGGTCATTGTGTTCTATGTGAGAAGAATTTACCATACAGGGAAGAGAAGCAGGCAATCTCACTGGTGGGTTACTGAAGTGGTTCAGGCAGGGGAAGATGGCAGCCCTACATAGGAAGGTGGCAATAGAGATGGAAAAGTAGCCAGATTTAGGGAATGTTTTGGGATGAAAGCAACAGGATTGTTAACAGATTGAATGAGAGTTATAAGAGAAAGAAAGAAATCAAGGACAGCTCTTCAAATTGGCTTTAAAAATGAATGCCATTTGCTAAGATGGAGAGAAAGAAGGACAAGTTTGTGCTGGGCTGGAGCATGCACATGAGTAAAGAAGTCTACTTAGCCCCTGTGAAGATTGAAAGACTTGTAAACACATTAGTGGAAATGTTAAATCAACAATTGAGTGTAAGCCTGGACTTTTGAGGGGAAGTCACGACTGCAGACTGGTGTTATCCTAGAGATGGGGATGCATGAGATTACCTGGGGAGAATGTAGCTAGAAAACAAGGAAGTCAAGCACTGAGCTTTGGTAAACTCAAATGTTTAGAGATGGAAAGTAGAACAGGGACAAGAGAAGAGGCAGTCAGTGGAAAAAAAAAAAAAATCACTCAGTGTGTAGTTATCAAAACCATGAAGAGAAAGCCATTAATAAGAAAAGGGTGGTCAACAGCCTTATCTGAGAGGTCAATATAAGAAAAAGAAAGAAAAAAATGACTTTAGAATTAAGCATCGAGGGACAGAGTTTAAGGATTTGACAGATGCAATCTCTGTAGAATGATGACAATGGAAGCCCAACTAGGGCAGCTGTGGAGAAAGTGTGCAGTGAGTAGGTGTAGACACCTTTGAGAGAAGACTTTTTCAACAAACATTGCTGTAAAGGGTAGAATATAAATGGAATAATGATTGAATGGGATGTTAAGCTCAAAGAATTTCTTTTAAGATGTGAGGTATGACAGCCTATTTATATGCTGATGTGAGTGATACAGTTGAGAGGAAGAAATAGATGATTCCAGAGAATGAGCAAATAATTGCAGGAGGAAAGACCTTGAGAGGTGAGAGGGGTGGGATCCACAGCCCCTGGGTTCCTGCTGGTCTGGAAAGGTACAGGGACACTCTCCCTTTGGGAAAAGTATTAGGTTCCTATACCAAGACACATTAATTCTATGACCTCATATTTGTATTAGATAGGCTAGAAAGAAGCACAAGTAATTAAAAACATGTTAAATAAAGACGCAGGGTGAATCTTCTTTCCTTTAGTATCTCTTAGTGTCTGCTTTTATACTAAATGGAATTTTTTTAAAGTAACGGATTCTCAAAAATGCTTCTAAATCAAGGTGTTCTCACCAGTTGTACAAGAAAAGTGCTGAAAATATACAAAACACCTGAGCTATTATATTTTGACTGTGTAGTTCTTCTGATGGTAATCCAGCTCCTGTATTAATTCTTCATATATTTAATAAGTATCTACATAGTCTTCCTATGTGCCAAAATTGTTATAAGAATTTTATAAATAATGTATTTAATTCTGAAAATGATATTGATTATGTAGGGAGCAGCACCGTTTCATTTCACACATGAGGAGTCTGGGGCACAGAGAGGTTAAGTACCTTAAGTCCACAGCCATACAGCAAGTCAGTTACCTGAGATTCAAACCCAGGCACTCTAATGGCCGACTCCTTGCCCTTAACCTCTCCACATTTTGGATATACTATCTAACTTTATCTTACAACAAACTTACAAGAAAATATAACTATTCTATATTTAACAGCTGAGAAAAGTGGCACTTAGAAAAGTTAGGTGACTTTCTCAAGTGGCTAAGTGACTGGGCAAATATTCAAACTGGATCTTTCTGTAAGTATGTATTATCGGCACTTAACACTAGACTAGGTGTTAGAAGCAGACAGTAAAAATGTTACATGTTTCGTCACTCAAAAATGCTAAATAAATATGACAAATGGTATAAAAATGGACCTTTTAGTCATGGGAAAGAAAATAGGTAAATTATAATGATAATAAAAGTAATTAAACATTTAATGATATTATAAGCATGGATTTATAAGATGCTGGTAGTTAGTAAGCTCAAGAATTTTATAATCTGAATAAGTTTTATCACATTTGAAAGGCACTTTTAAAACATGGGATAAAAATACTATGTCTTATGAATATTTCCAAAAATAACTCATGTTCATTGGGAAAAAATAGGCTTTACAGACAAGTGAAAAAAGAAAGGAAGGAAAGGAGGGAAGGTGAGAAGAAAGAAGAAAACTATATTTAGGAAGGATTTGAGGGTTTGTTGCATGTAACTCTTGACACTTACACATAAGCACACATGCACAGATAAATACATTTGTATACAAACAGGATCATACTATGTATATTTTTTAGTTACCTCCTTTTCTAACTAAAAGCATATTGAGAACATTTTCTATAGCAACAAACATGACGCAAACCCTTTTTTATAGTTACATCATATACTAATGTTAGATTGTACTCTTATTGATGTAATTTTCTCCTATTGTTTAATGATTGGGCTGTATATTAGTTTGCCAGGGCTACCATAACAAAACACCCTCGACCAAGTGGCTTAAGCAACATAAATTCATCTTCTCACAGTTCTGGGGGTTTGAAGTGCAAGTCAAAGTGTTGGAAGGTTTAGATTCCCCTGATGTCTTTGTCGTTGCCTTTGAGACAGCAGCTACCTTCTTGCTGTGTCCTCACATGACCTTTTCTCTGTGGTGCACAATCTGGGTGTCCCTTTCTCTTGTTATAAGGACACATGTCATATTGGATTAGGACTCAAACCTTATGACCTCATTTAACCTTAATTAGCTCCCTAAAAGCCTGTCTCCAAATGCAGTCACATTGAGGATTAGGGCTTTAACATATGAATTTGGGGGTAAAGGGACATAATTTAGTCCATAACAGGTTGTTTCCTAATTTCTGTTGGTATAAATCATTTGACGATAAATTATAAAGTGATTTTTATCCAATTATTTCCCACGGATATAATCCTAACAGTGTGATGTGATTGCTCGGTCAAAGGGTGTGTCATTTTAAGACTTTTGTTATGAATTGACAAGTTCACATCAAAAATCTCCTGGAAAGTTTTTTCCCTTTAAACTTCTGCCAGGAGAGTTTGAGAATGAAAACACAACCATTCTATGCAACAATATACATGTGGTGTAGAATTATCTAACCCTGAACTAAATCTTTGGTCAAGCCATCACCTCTTGATTGCCTACAACAAAGGGTGAGTAGCCTGAGACTACTCCAGTTCCAAACACCAGACCACAGGCAGCCAGTCTGTTCACTCCTGAGTTACATATGAATTTTGGGGGAGTAGAGGAGAAATTGGTAAGGAAGGTGAAGAGTTAGAATAGCCTGGATAGATGAGTTCAGACTGTTCAGACAGTCTTTGTTTTCCATATTCTAAATTACCCCCTTTCAGTTCTTCACATGGCATTAATGGGAAGATAAAATTCCCAGTTCACCCCATTGAGAAACACAGACAGAAGACAGGGAATATTCTGGTTCATTTAGGGGCAACTATAGGCTGTCTTCTTTTTCTTCTGGCTATGCTCACACTGTTGAAGGACAGCCTTTTCCTACTCAGCATTCTTTTCATAAATAACTCTGTTCTGCTGTCTCTTGTTGGGGTCAGGTTACTACAGGCTTTTGAATATCCTAGATGCACTGCAGGACATTAAATATGGAATCATTGCTTCTTCTTCTTTGCATTTTGTCTCTGGAGTCTGGTACTTCCACAATTGGGTAAACATTTTAATTTAGAGGTGGAGAGGAATCTGAAACTGAAATAGAGAGAAGGCAGGTTCTTTCACCCAGGGAACGGAGAGGGCTTAATAATAGTTTCGGAGATAGAGGAGTAGTTTAATGAATTAGGCACTTTGAGCTGTAATGTAGTTTTATCTTCGGGAATATACCAAGAGAAGAATGAAAACTTGGCATGAATGGGGAAGGTCATTTAAAAGAAATAATCAAGAGTTGGTTATACTTAATGTTTACTACCACAAAATTTTTCCTCAATTATGTTAAATCAAGCAAGAATAGAGAAAGGTAGAACACTAAATCATGTTGTAAATGAGCTGCCACATTAAAGTCACCTAAGTGTCACCCAGTCAGACATCACGGAGGAATGGAAAATACTTAGAGACCAAGAGACGGATAGTTCTGTGAGTAAGCAGCTGCACAGCTTCAGGAACATACACAACCTCTCTGTTTCAGTCTCCTCTCATGACATATGAAGGTATTAATACCAACTTAGCAGAGTAATTGTCAGGCTTAAATGAGAGAATACACAAACACCTAGCACAGTACATGGCACACAGAATTTGTTCCTCAAACACAGGTGTCCTTCCGCTTCTGGGAGCAGAAGGAGGATTGCAGATTTTTCAAGGGCCTTTCAATCTTGATGTGGAATCTCGATGCTCCAATGAGAACACGTGAAACAAGGAGAACAATTATGCACTGAACAGTACCATAGTGACCACAAGTATGACAGGAATTCAGACAAGGGAGGTCTGAGTGTGCTGGGCTACTCTGCCAGGGAAAGATTCGTCTAAATGTTGGGTCATAGATACTGGGGTTCCAGGAAAAGCAACATTAGAGAAGCAAACTGTGGAAAGAGGATATTGAAAATGTGCAGGGTGGAGGTGGGATGCTGGAGCAAAGACACAAAAAATGTTAGGGATAATGAGTTAAGTAAAAGAGATTTAAAAAGCTTTTCAAATGATCCATAATTTATAGAAAGTGCAATTTGGCTAGGCACAGCGGCTCATGCTCCTGTAATCCCAGCATTTTGGGAGGCCAAGGCAAGAGGATCACAAGGTCACGAGATCAAGACCATCCTAGTCAACATGGTGAAACCCCGTCTCTACTAAAAATACAAAATTAGCTGGGCGTGGTGGCGCACACCTGTAGTATCAGCTACTCAGAAGGCTGAGGCAGGAGAATTGCTTGAACCTGGGAGGCAGAGGTTGCAGTGAGCCAAGATCATGCCACTGCATTCCAGCCTGGCGACAGACAGAGCGAGACTCCGTCTAAAAAGGAAGGAAGGAAGGAAGGAAGGAAGGAAGGAAGGAAGGAAGGAAGGAAGGGGCAATTCATACTCATAATAGATACATTTAAAAAAATTGGAATGACCAAGAAGGTTTACAGTATGAGCATGTACTGAATAAATACTAATAGATGAAAATAATGGTTTATCACAATTCATTTGCGAAATAAGAAAAAGATCTGGGAATATAAACCAATTGGTCACACTTTCCAAAAAAGAAATGACCCCAGTATTAATCTGTATGATGATTAGTAGATAGAACATGAAGAAAGCTTTTTTTCTGACTGATGGTGATGACGTAATTACTTTGGTCCACTTGACATGACACCATGGCTTTCCCTTCAGTATCATTACAGTTTTAATCATGGCAGGACAGCACTGCTGGTCTTCACATGTCTAAATCCTAAGGTTTTCATTTCCTGCATATCTTTATGGTGAATTCCTTTAATTCACTCACATTAAAATAAAAAAGACCAAGGGAACAAAGGAATCACTCGCTTTAAAGGTGGAAAAAATATGAGCCTCGCTTTGCCCTACCTAATATCCATCAGGGACTTCCTAATGTTCAGGTAAAGACAACTTCTTAAAGTTCTTTTTGGTTTGTTCCTTTTCATATTAACCAAGTAGTATGTGTTCATTGGAAAAATCTTGGGAAATACAAGTCAACAAAATTAAAAATAAATAAATAAAATTCACCTGTCATTCCACCACCTGAACACTTTGTATATTTTTATATTTTCTTTAGGTCTTTTTTTCTATCCACATACAAACAAATTTTAATAGACATAGTGTTTTCAAATCTACATTTTCATTCAATATATTCTAAACATCTTTGTAGTTCACTGCAATTTTTTAATCTGTGATAATTTCTTAAACGTTTATAACATGTCCATCCTGTGATGCTCTCACTATATCTTCATTATATTCCAACCAGTCAAGGCAATTTTATGCAGTTTTATGCTTTGTAGCTAGATATTAAAAACTTAGAGGTTAAATGACTACGCATTTTTGAGGCATCTGCTATTCCCTCACCCAACCTTGGGTTATGATCTATCCCTTAGGGTTGTGTTTCCCCCCATCTTTTCTTCTTCTCCCTCTCTGCCTCACTTCCCTCAAAGAGACACTGTAGGCTAATGGGAGAATAAGTGAAGTCCATAAGTAATTGTAATCACTACCATTGGCAAATAAAAAGACTTTGGATTCAGAAGAGGATTTCTTCAATCACCTTGCAAACATGCCTACATATCTGAAGGCAAAGAAATTAAGAGATCTTTCTGTAGAAAGGAGGAAAAAAATAAGTAATGTCTTTTGTCTCTCTCTTTTAACAATTAACAAAACAAAAATTAAGAATGGACAGGATGCCTGCTCATGTCATACAATCAGCTGGTAGCTGAACAAATATTAAACTCTGATTTCTGATTCCCAAATTTGTGCCTTTCCACTGTGTCACATTGATTTACTCTAAACAAATCAGAGCTGGGATAAGTGAATTTGGTACCAAAATAACAACTGTGGGAAAAGAGCACTTGTCAAGTCAAGGGATTCTCTGTTTATGAGATATTCTTCTGACTCCGTATACAATAGCGGTACATGCCCTGAGAGATGGGAGAGAAGGAAAAAGATAAGCTTTTATTTTTTTCGTTTGATTTTTCCTTCTAAAGAGAGCTATATTCATCCTTTGATTAAAATATCACACATATGGGTAAGCTGGCTTCCAACATGGCCTCTAAAAAGGGAAAGCTAGACAGTGGCTTCCTGAATGTGCAAGTGCAAATATTTTGCAGAGCAGAGAATGCTCTTACCTTGGGGGTCCACTTAACACAGATTCATAATGCTGAGTGGAAAGTGGCCGTAATATAAACTGATAAAAGCCATTAAATAAACCATAAACCTCTGCCAATCAATCCTTCACCTTGTGCTTGCACACTGGCCTTAAGGATGCAGTATCTGGGCTGCAGCAGAGAAAAAAGTAGTCACTTCCTTTATGCATTGGACTGAATAGTTAGCCTGGCAGCACACCACATTATATGCACCGTTTGATGTATAGCTTGAATTTAATGACCTGTTTGTTAAACTCAATGGCAGCATTGCGCGTGCACACGTGCGCGCGCGCGCACACACACACACATACACACACACAGAGTGAAAGAGAAAAATGACAAAAAGCTGATATTGCCTTATTACCTTGGGAAGCTTTACTATGACAAAGAACTGACAGAAAATGTAATGGACAGTCACCGAGTCATAAACACATTGGTTTATAGCTGGAAGAGTCCTTGTAAATAATCCATCTCAAGACTTCCTTTTTACTTAAAGAAAAATAAATAATTTAAGGGATTTAAATTCTTTAACCAGTACAGGTTTCTGACTCAGTGGCATTTGACCACACACCAAGAGAGAGTTTACAGATTATTTAACACCAGCGTTGGAGTACTGATAATCATAGCTCAAAGAAGAAAAATCCAAAGTGAAGGCAAGCAAATCAGAATCAATACTCTCATTAAGTACTCGGTGACCTTTTTCCCTCCAGGTTTATATTTTTCTCACTTTCTGGGTTCATTTTTATGTATTAAATACAGAAAAAAAAAATAATGAAAGAGTGCCTTGACTGTAACTGAAATCAATGTATCTAATGTGTTTTCCAATATTTAGCATGCATATGCCCTCATTAGATTCACATGCAAGAAATGCTTCAAATTGGAAAAAAATCTTTAAAAAGTAGTTCATAATTTCCCTTATAGGATTTAATAGTAATTTCTTACTTCAGTCTTATATTCTGTTTTCTAATAGTTCCTAAGTGATGAAGTTTCAAGCATGCTGAAATTGATCACAGCAAACCATTCACTCTGCAAAGTGATCTGTTTTGTGTTGTTTTGTTCGCTTTATTTTAAAAATCCATTTTCTCACATTATTCCCTGAATCATGGCCATTCATGGCTTGATTCCATGTAACTAACATTCTTCCTTAACTTTAAGGCAAGACAGGTTGCAAAACCCCTACACACACATACACACCCACACACACACACTTTCAGGTTTGTAAACTCAATTTTCATGAATTTACTGCTTTTCTTCATTGATGTGCCTTGATTGATGTTCTTAAGTTTTCTTGTATAGATTTTTACATATTTGATACTCAATTTGTATATGTTCTTATGTTCTGACAAAGGCCTCTGGGTCTCTCACCAAAATTTTAGTGCCTAAAGGCTTACAGCTTACTGTGCTTTTAGGATTCAATTTTATTCATCTTTGTAGGTTCCCTACTCACTACTTACTCCCGCACACATACACCTAACTTAGAAGAAGCCATCGTAGGTGTTAGAATTATTTTTAAACTTAATTATTCATTGTATTACAATCAAGGCCACAAATTTAACGAATACCTTTTGCATTCAACTTAAAATATAATTTTCAGTTCTGTTTCCATTCAAAATGTTCAAATATGTCTCTGGTTCCTAATTGAACAGGTTTATTAGGTGACATTATTTTAAAAAACAGATACTCTTTGGTAGTAATTTACATAAAAATAAGACATGTGAGTTATTTTAACACTAATCACTGAGACGGGTTTGGTCAGACAGTATTAAAATGTACTATTGAATGGACAACATTACAATGTGTAATAAACAGCATCAGGAAGTAGGCACTATAAAATAATTCACATTCAGCTTTTACTTCCCCTATAAAGAACAAAGATGATTTCACTTAAATAAGACTGTATCTTTATGGCAAACGTTAAAGTATTAAAATTTTGTTTGAGGCCCTGTCCTTTTGTGGCTGAATGGGAGACACATACTGTCACAATGTTTGTAATGTTTTATTGTTAACTTTTTTGTTTATATACTGGTCTTCCTACATAAGGCTTTTGAAAATGGGATTCTGATCTTTATGCCATACACCTAGTGTGAAAACAAGCATGAAGAAGCCATTTGGCTAACCATTTATTAGCTGGTTGAATTTGGGCATGCTCCTTAACATTTCTCTTAGTTCCTCAAATACAGAGGTTCAAAGGGGAGTACAATAGTTCCTGCCTCAAAGATATTATGGTTGTCAAATGATCAGAACTCCGCCCAGCACACAGCAGGTGTTCATTCAATACTCCTCCTTTGTACAACTCAGGGCAGTGCTACTCACACAGTCCTCCCTAGAGTTGTGCCCCTCTGGAACCCACCCTCAAAGTGTGAGATGTCACCATCATCCTTACCGTCATCATGATTATTAGGCCCAAGAAGAGAAAGATTTCGTTTCACCTAAACTACAGAGAGGGCAGCAAAAGTGTAAGCAGGTCCTTCATGATGAGGATGGCTGTGCCTACCTCCTAAAGGGAAAAAGCTCAGAATTCTGCAGATTGTGTATGGATTTTTGTTCTGTCATGTAATAATCCTTGTTGGAGCTTTTCAATAAAAATGGATTATGACTGAGCCACATAGTATTAAACTTGGATTTTTGTCTTATTACCATGTATTCAAATAATTACTATGAACTAAACCCACTACAGACTAATGAAAATAGGATGCTGAATATCCCAGAGAGAATTGAAATTTTTAGTTTTTAAAGAAATTAGGTACAAGAATGTCAATGGCATTAATTATATTATTGGGTATCAAACTATTTTGAGACAAGATCTTTTTTTTTTCCCCGAAATATTAGGAAACCAATGGGTATTTTGTGTAGAGCACCTGGATCCTATCTTCCTTGCCTTTTCCTTCTGTCTGGGGCTCACCAGAAATACTGTGTTTGTCTCTGTAAACCAGGTGGAACCACGGACCCAGGTGGAGCAAAACTGGATAGTCAAATATTTGGGTTTGTAGATGATTTAAACATTTTGATATCAACATCTTTCCTTAAAAATATTTATCACATTTTGTTAATTAAAGAAGTAAAATGCATTTTAGTAAATCTGGAACTCAGAGAACTCAAAGAAAAAAATTCTCATAAACTTACCACCTAGAACAAATTCCTTTTAATATTTTCATTTGCACTATTTTGGCCCTTTAAAACATATGTATATATGTTTGTGTAATTTTCTTTTCACAGAATTGGGATTAAATTCTATCTTTTGATTTTTGACTTATTTAAAACTTAGACAAATATTACATATTTTTTCTATACCTCTAAACATTTTTCTATAACATAGTGTTTAAAGGGCTTCATTGTATTCCACAGTTGGGATAGGTCACAATTAACTTATCATATATATGTGATCCATATATCTGTATATTTGACTATCCACAGTGACTCCACAGGACTTCTGAAAAATAAAAGTTTTGCTCCACCTGGGTCAGAGTTTCTAAATGGGTTTACGTAGACAAACACAATTTCTGGTGAGCCAGAGCAAAAAGGAAAAGAAAGGACAATAGGATCCAGGCTGTCTACACAAAATACCCATTGGGTATAGAGATAGACAACCAAATCAAAATTTCAGTCTCTCATCCAAACCTATTCTTGCCATAATTCCTGCTGTTTACTGTAAAAAAAAAAATTTAAACAAAAAAGTCTTGAGTTGCATGAATTTACACCATGTAAATGATAAGACCACAGAAACTATATTGTTCATGCATTAAATTTTGAAATATGTACTGCTCAGTCTATTTTGCAGTTGGGGATTTATCCAGAGGTGAAATTCCCATGAAACTGCTCTCTGGATCCAGAGGAAAAGAAAATGTTTATAGTTTAAAGAACTGTCAAATATACAGAACAAAATTTTTGTCTTTCTTATTTATTGCTTGAAAAAAGTAGGAAGGAAAATCAGATAATTTTTAAAATATATATATTTAAAGCCTATTTAAATTTTTGTTTTAAAAAGTGAATCCTGGATTATACTGTAGAAATATACAGAACTCACACAAAGTCTCTTAAGAGTTATTTAAACACAAAATCTCTGAATGGTTTCCATTTGGACTGGGATTCATTCTCCCCTTATTTTCTGTTTTTCACTGAGGAAAGTGTGTTTATGTGGGCTTTGTTCTTGAATGTAGACTTAAGCAGAGCGTTGCTGTCCTTTTTAGCAAGAACTGCATCTTGATGAATATTGAACAATAACAATAGCATTCAAATATATTTGCCTTTTTCTTCATTTACTTTAATTTTCAGAATCACAATCAAGTTTTCATTAAAAGGGGAAAGTAGTTTAGCTTATTTGTTAAGAGCAACTTTGCAGTCAGACAGAATTAAGGTCAGAATCTGGTTCCGTCAGTCATTAGTTGGATGATCTAGAGTAAGTATTAATTTGCTTGACCTCAATATGCCTTAATTTAGTTATGAATAAAATAAGAATAGAATCACTTTTTTCAAAGTGTGATGGTATAAGGTAGGCAACAAATTTAGTGCAATGCTGGTATCTAGTAAGAGTAGTAAAGCAAAATAAAAACCAACACAAAACAAAAACTAGCATTAATGTCAAATATGTTTTGAAGGAAACCCTTAGATATATTTTAACCTGGATTTAGTCCACAAAGTAACCTGACACATCTCCATAGTTCCTATTTACTAATGTAAACATTATTATATTTGATTCATCAAATGAAAGATATATGTTGAGAAGAAAGGAAGGATTAAATACTGATTCAAAGCATTCTCATCACCTTATGCATTCGTAGTTTAGGCCCATTAGTTACAGTTCACACACATAAAGACTTGGACAGGGAACTGTAGTGCTACTTATGTTTCTCCTGTAATTGTTACATGCATTAACATTCCATTTCTCTTTGGCCCTTTATCCTTTTAAAAACATAGGTTCCTTTTGGACAGGGACCAGGGGTAACAATTGGAAGCCTGTAAATATTTTCTATTTTGAGGGTCTTCAATGAAGCTTTTGTGGTACTGCTGATGATGATAATAATATACCTGCAGGAACTATCTATTCATATTCCTCCCCCTACCACCAAAACGAAAAAGTTCTTCATTTATTTTGCCGTTTCCACATACGGGAACCATAGATTTGCTGGGACAGATACATGT
Source organism: Theropithecus gelada (assembly GCF_003255815.1). NCBI lineage: Eukaryota > Metazoa > Chordata > Mammalia > Primates > Cercopithecidae > Theropithecus > Theropithecus gelada. The sequence goes on from NC_037673.1 coordinate 144,159,377, forward strand.
GAATGGAAAGATGTGATGAGGATAATCAAATGACCTAAGATATACATATTAATATATAGTATCTACCCCACCTTTATTCTTGTGAGAATGTAAATTATTAAAAGTTTTTTTATAACTTGTAAAATAAAGTATTAAACATATGTAAATTGTGGAAAAAATGCCTTAGTCTACTAATTATGAAAGACATAAATAATTAATGGGACATAAGGGGAGACATTTAAAGCTGTAAATTATACTGTTGAAATGTCATTGGGATTGCCCACAAACCAGACCTAAAGCATTAAATTTCATACAGATAATTCATTTTTAGCAAATGTTTGTCTGCAGGATTATTTCCTGTGTTCATGATTTTCAGCCTCTATATGAATGAAACCTGAATGTCTACCTGAAGAACAATAAATATCAATTGTGAGGGCATGGTGGGGGGCAGGGTAGGGATTTGAAGTAGCACAATATCCATCCAGAATACCCACAGTTCAACTCCGGATGCCTTGAAGAAAGGTGGCCTGGTGTTGCCAGATTTTCTTTTTTTTTCTAAGAGGAGGAGATATTCTAATATCTGCTGAAATGTCAAAATTATAAAATTTGGACAAAAGTATGTTTTAAAAAATACTGTGTTAGGAGCATATATTGCTTTGTACTAACATTTTACTCATGTTTACAAACACTTTTCTTGAGCTGGGTCCAGTCCACAAGGCTCCAGTTTGTAACCACTGTGCTGCATAATCAGACAGACTTTATTTTCATCTCAGTTCAAAAATCGCTAATTGAATGGCTTTGGGTATGAAATTTAACCTATCAAATCTTCATCTTTATTGGCAAAATGGGAAGAAAAATGCCTACTTCACCAGCCTGCTGTGAGAACTGCAAAAACAGCCATGGATGAAAATATTCAGCATACTAGATGCATAACAGATGCTCAAAGAGTTTAGATCTTCTTCTCATTTTCTGGATAATTTTAAAAAGGAAGTTGCTTTTTTTTTGTTCCTTTCATACTTGCTATATTCAGAGCATATCAGATGTCCTTGTTATTAGGAAGGTCAGCGCTAACCCTTAACTACTGGAATAAATCGTTTTACTTGAATTATAAAGAAAATTCTAAACTGTGGGTCTCGCTACATCTTCTAAAGAGTAAAGATGAGTCAGCATCAACTCTGAAAAAATTTTCAAATTTACCCAGGGGGAAGTGCATATTTGGCAAAAGTCTGTCTTGAACGAAATGTTTTTCCACTGCTTCATCAGCTACTCTCTGTCATAAGGATCCTTTCGTTAGTCAAACAGCACTTAAGCACCCCAAGAATATGGTTAGTGATGGCACCACGTGAACTGAGAAATGATCGATTCTGCTTAGATTACAGTTGACTACACAGCCAAAGATCAATGTTTCAAAGCAAGAGGATTATGCAAAATAAATGTAGATAGTTCATGTTTTCAAACTATACATATGTTAGTGAAAGTTCAGTTAGCAAATGACCAGTGACTGGCTAGAAATATTAATCTTATCTCTTTACTATGTTTCAGGGGCCTTGACTAAACCATGTAGGCTTGATTTCAAAAATTGTATGTAGGATGAAAGGAGAAAAATATAAAATCACATACCATAGTTAAAAGAGATTAAACAGTATATATGTAGTCATACTGTCCATATAAGAGTGTTAGTATGAAACAGTCATGTTTAAGTGTGCATTTGGATATTAAACTCTTTTAAACCTGTACAGCGCAAAAACTCAAAGGTCACACTCAGATGCAATGATCAATTTCTCTTGTCGTAGGCTAATACTTTCCTTTCTCTTGTTTCAGAGTGTGGAATTGCACCCTGTAGGTCAAAAATGTGGACAATCTGGCTAAGAAGAGAGCAAGACAGGTAAAGCATTCCTTCTATGTAAAATTGATTGGAGGAAGGTATTCCTTGTTACTTCATTTTTTAAAAAGCTGAGACTTATTTTTCATTATTGCTAAATGGTTTAAGCATCTGGCTCAAAATACTCTGTATTCTAAATTTTATAGATGATTTTATTTAATGAAGTGCTTTAAAAGGAAGTCAAAATTCTAATGTTTTCCATAATATTGCTAAAAATAATATATTCTCCAAAATACAAAACCCGTTTCATAGTTAATTAACTACAATTTAATTTACTCCTTAAGAGACAACAGGAAACAGAGACTGAGCCAGTGGTCAAAATAATTCCTTCCTTTGGGTTTAGGAAACTAGAACTGAGCAGATGATGGAGAAACCCCTGTAATTCCAGAGTACCCATTTTCATAATCTGAATTACCTAGCAAATCCATAAGAAAGCAAAGCAAGTTGAGGGCCTATAATATCTTCAAAACATCTAAGTCCTTCTCTCTTTGTTGCCAATGTCAATTAGCAGAATTAGCAGCTTGTGAATTCTCACGTGAATTCTCAGCATGGATTGTTTAATATAAATTCTCCAAATTGGTTATCATAATATAAAAATTTGTTGACTGTTTTGCTCTTCATTTAATGGCTTATTGGTAGAATGAGACAATAGCCTAGATTTTACAGAATGGTACCTATTTAAAATATTGTCGAGTTGTTTTCATGAGTATTCTTGCATTTAAAAGACCTAATAATTTCATTTTGGAAACTAGGTTCAAATTAGGTAAGCTTGACCTATTAGTAGGTTAAGGGCCTTAAATATACATCAGTGATGACTACAGAGTAAGAGCTCAGTTTATTTTTGGAATGTACCTCTCTCCATGAAGTGCTGCATAAGAAAGAGCCAGGTAAGAAATGCGAGTAAAAAACAATTGCCTGGTTTTTACTGTGGTTATAAGCATTTTGCAGGGGAACATTTCCAGTTTGGAAAAGAAGGCATGATGAAAATATCACCCTCTTCCCCTAAGCACATGCTCAGAGGCTTTTTTAGAGTCATAATTATCTCAGCAAAATTCCCTTATTGAAAATAATATCGAGTGGTTTTCTGGCCACAGAGTGTCAGCTAAAATTTGTCAGATTTGGTTTTCCATGCATATTCTAACTGAAATTGAACTCCAGAAATTCAAGAATTGCAGTAAGTGCCATGATCTTGATTTAGATGCCAAACAAAGAAAGGCAACAAAGGCTTTTTCCTCATACTTAAGTTACAGCATATCAGCAGATTAGACACCCATAGAAATGGCTGTCCTCAGTGGTTCAAATGCATGTCCATGTGTCTGCCAAGCTAACCCTCTTGTTCAAGTCACTCTTTTTATATTTGATTTCAAAACTCTCATGAAAGCAGATGCTGCCTTAACTTATCTTTGGGGTGAGATGCATTTTTGATTCAACTTAATATTTGGATGGAGATATGATGGAATGATTTGTTTATGATTAGTGAATTTGGTAGAGCAGATTTCTAAAATAGCACAATAGCTGTGAGTGTGTACCATATAATGTGCTGCTTATAATAATTAAATTACTAACTTATTTTAATAAATTACAGTGAAATAAAAGGTATTTGTTATTTCTGACTTGCAATTCAATTTTTTAAAGAAAATAAAAAGATCCACGGAAGTGTTCATAATCTTTTTTATGTTACAGCATGTAGTGAGCAGTCTTTAATGAAGGATTGTTAGTGTTGTGATATATTACTTTTAAGAATCTGATTTTGCCTTATCAAAATCATAACAACATCCTGAGGATATGAATAAAATTCATTTTGCTTTTACAGTCAAATTAAAAGAATGAGAATCACAGTCGAAAGAGCAACTAGTTGAAGTCTCTTCTACAATCTTACGCCAGGAGCCATTTAGGGGACCCTCATTCTTTCATTCATTCAGCCACTCAGTCAAATAGTCTTTATTGAGCATGCATGTTGTACCAAGGCATTCATTACAACTGGTGAACAACACAGTTTCATTTTCTGCCCTCATGGAGCTTACATTCTAGTGAAGAGTAGGGAAAGCAAATAAATAGCTCTGTAATTACAACTTTAGATATGTATTATGAAGGAAACACACAGGTTGCAGAGAGTAAAATGGGAGATATACCAAAAGAATTTTCTCCAAGGTGTTATGTTTAAAACTCACACTTAAAGTTTAAGAAGAGTCAACCATTCATATTTTAAAAAGGGGAAAGAGTCAGATGACTAGGGTTTTATTTGAAAACTATGATATACATGAATTCATTATGAAATAATGAATATAGTGAAAAAAATTGCAAAACTACATCTTGGTGATATGGTTTGGCTGTGTCCCCACCCAAATCTCATCCTGAATTGTAGTTCCCATAATCCCGACATGTTGTGGGAGGGACCCAGAAGGAGAAAATTGGGCCTTGGGTGTGGCTTTCCCTATTCTATTCTCATGATAGTGAGTAAGTTCTCACGAGAGCTGATGGTTTTATAAACGCCTTCCCCCTTCACTCAGCTCTCATTCTTCTCCCTCCTGCCACCATGTGAAGAAGGACATGTTTGCTTTCTCTTCTGCCATGATGTAAGTTTCCTGAGGCCTCCCCAGCCCTGCAGAACTGTGAGTCAATTAAATCTCTTTCCTTTATACATTACTTGTCTTGGGTATGTCCTTATAGTAGTGTGAGAATGAACTAATACACTTGGTTTATTCCAAGAAGTCATTTAAATATCTTCCCATAAAGGATTAGAGTTGCTTAACCAAGGTTAAAACCACAGGACAGGCCGGGCATGGTGGCTCATGCCTGTAATTCCAGAACTTTGGGAAGCCCAGGCAGGCAGATCACTTGAGGTCAGGAGTTTAAGACCAGCCTGGCCAACATGGTAAAACCTCATCTCTACTAGAAATACAAAAATTTGCCAGGCATGGTGGTGTGCACCTGTAGTTCCAGCTACTCAGGAGACTAAGGCACAAGAATCACTTGAATCCGGGAGGTGGAGGTTGCAGTGAGCCAAGACCATGCCACTGCATTCCAGCCTGGGCAACAGAGTGAGACCCTATCTCCAAAATCATAATAATAATAATAAATTAAAAATTAAAAAATAAAACTACAGGACATACCACTACAACACTGGGGAAAACTAACATGAATCTGAAACAGATGTGTTTTTGTTTTTGTTTTTTAATTGTTGCTGATGTATGTACCTGGTGAAACTCCTCGTGCCTCAAACAGGGATTTCACTGCCTTGGATTCAGACTTCATTCATTATTAGCAGACAAGGAATGACCAAGGTTAATTTAATACCAATTGTAAGATGCAGTGGCAGGTCAGGGTAACAGAGTTCATATTTCCTGAATATAATGCCTGACTCATGACTGCTTTAAATCAAGCAGGATCTATCTGCATCATAAGAAGTATTTAAAAGTAAAGTGTGAAGACTCCCAAGTGGGGGAAAAAACAGCTTGAATCATCAAGAAAAATGCACGCGGAAATTTAAAATTCAGTAGAGACACATTAGTTGACATGGATAGATGGTCACTATACATAAAGCAAAAGCAATTTAAAACAATGCATAGAGTATGATCCATTTATGAAACTGTGTGTCTGCATGTGTTTCTGTGTGTATATACAAAAAGATCTAAAAGGAAATACTCCAAAATGCTAACAGTAATGATTTATTGATGGTAGGCTTATGAGTCGTTCTCATCTTCCTTTTACACATTTCTGTATTATCATTTTTCCATAATGAGGATGTATTATTTTTAAATACAAAAAAACTTGAAGCAACAAAATTTACTTGTAGTAATGAATAATGATTTAAAGAACAATTTTTTTAGTGTGACAGGTCTCATTTTTACTGCAAGTTAATTAATTATAAAGGACTCTTTTTCCAAATGTAGAATATGGTTCAATGCCATAATTTGCTATTTGGCCAGAGCTGAATTACCAAATACTTATACCAGTATGTGCCTAGGGAATTAATAAAGAAAAAGATACAGCAGAAAATTAGAATATTTGAAAAACAAATAAATATTTTTTATATTTCAGAAAAATGTAGGAGCATTTGTTCAGAGAAAATACCAGAAAGTCGTTAAACTGATGTACACTTATTTTATAACAACATCATTTTTACTTTTAAGAATGTGTAGGTAGAGAGATAATTAGGACATATAGGTAGGAGGTGGCATAACTTTTTTCAAGATTCAGGACCTACAGGAATTTTAATCTGATCCTAAACACAGAAAACAATGGTCACCTCCCAAACTCTATGTCATTAAAAATAAAAACAATATTTATTTATAAAATAAATGCATAGCAGTCCAATAAAGTTCTGATTTTCACCCAAACAAATGCTTCTAGGTTTTTCTGATATATCAAAAAGCCTAGATTTTCTCTAAAGTACTCTTTTTGTGTGTGTGAGCCGTTCTGTTTTGTTTTGTTTTCATTTTTTGTTTGTTTGCCTGATACCCTACGCACACAGTGTATTTGGCAATTTGATATGGCCAAAGAACAAATTTTGGTACCTGAAATATTCAAATAAAATGAGCCACACAACACAGATTAGTTAAAATTCAAATTGGTAAGATAATTCGCTACCTTTCTACTATGGTAGTTTGTACTTATAAGACTAGGGATCCAGCCTGTTACACCATTTACCAAACACAAATTTGGACAAGTCTAACCTCCTTGAATCTGTTTCCACTTATTTTAAAGAATTACTATGACACTAGCTTTGCTGATATGATAGAATTGAAATGATAGCATATAAATTGAAATTGATAGAATATAAAATGAAAAAGAATGGAAAAATGACAGAATTATGAAAACTTGTGTTAATATATGGTGAAGTGATGGTACTAATTACAACTATATTGTTTTCAACACTAACTGTTTCATGGATGTATATCTTATATTCTCCAAGGAAATTCTTTTTTGCTAGCACATGCAAATTCTGCTAGTCATATGAAAGCTCTACAAATAGTTGTTAGTCAATTGATCAATTTATCCTGTTTGAAAGCACATTTTCCCTTGATAGAAAAATAGTGGAATGTGTAAACAGAGGGAATTGTAACACACTTCACAGAGTAACAACCAAGTATAAACCTAACGTATTTCTTTCAGTAAAAGACCATCATTGCGTTATTTATGTTAAAACTTCCACAATAAGCTCCAACCACGAGAAACAAAGTATTGACTTTTCATGAACCAAAAAGAAATGTAGAAAACTGTTTCACTCTGCAAATATTGTCTAAGTCATCCTGAAGCCGACTTGCAGCAGGTACATAAAATCAAAACATGTTCTGATGTCACCCGAAATGAGAAACGTCCTATTACAAAGTGAGAAATTAATTAGTGTGTGTCTTAATTAAAACAAGTTTTACTAAAGTCTTACATACCAATCAAAATATTTAACTTTAATATTCTAACATGAATGACATTTTTAAGATAGTGTTTGAGTGGAAGATTAGTTTGTTAAATAGCACATTTAAGCATTAATTTGTATATATGTTTCATATAATTTGTTTTTTTAAAAAAACAACTTGATGGCTCTTGAATTATTTTGTATAAAGACCCCATTAAATGACACATTACATTTTTCAAAATTAACTATACAATATGAGATAATTTTAATATAGGTATTTGACATCACACTCCATAAAGTTGCTGAGAAAGAAGGGCTCTTATGAACAGGTAAATGTTCAGTTTCCTGAATTCTAGCAGGATTACATGTAAATTTCTCTAGGAAGATGATCAGTTGATTTCTTTACAAATACCTAGATCCTGTAATTTAGAAGCCAACTACAAAATGGAGTCTTACTGTTATAATCTAGAAGTGCCTGATCTTAAACAACTAATGTACTCTCTTAAATAAATGACTCACTCTAGAAAAAGCAAGAGAAGTTCTTGAGAAGGAAATCTAGTCCATCCTAGACAAAAGCATATCTAGGTCATACTTTTGGCAGTTTTGATGAGAGAAGAGTACATTGCTTTATTTGATTAGCCAGTTGACTACTCACACTTACTATGAGGAACTTCTACATTTTTATATTTCTAATCTTCATAATTCCTCATAAAGTTGAAGCCCATTGACCACATTTGAGGTTTCAAAAAATAGCAATAAGCAATGTCCTATGCTTATGCCCCATGCTCAGCTTATCTGAAACAAATGATTGTCATATTTCATTGTTCTCGTCTCCAAATGAAATAATCCTAGCTTATTTATTTATTTATTTATTTATTATACTTTATGTTCTAGGGTACATGTGCACAACATGCAGGTTTGTTACATACGAATCCTAGCTTTTAAAAATCTTTCCGCAGAGAGTTCAACTTCTAGTGCTTGAAACACACTTCACTTTTCAGCGGCCCCTTAGCAAAGGTCATATAGTTGTCTTAAAGACTGGGGTCAAAAGCTAGACCTGTATTTCTACCAGGGTAACAGCAGACACATAGCTGAAACAGGCTATCTACAAGGAGTTTTAAGCACATGACCTAAGGGATTTGCCTCTGTTCAAACTGTACCAACTTTGCCTATAAAACCACCTCCAAACGAAAACTCAACAAGAAACAAACAAAAACAAAGCCACAGGATATCTGCTTTCATTGCATGAAATGAGGTCAACAAATCTTAATTTTACAAATCTTAATTTTTTAAGTGTACAATAGACATATCTAACATTTTGATTTTTGCAAGTCAAGTGTTATCACTAAAAGATTCAGGATGCAATGTGTTATACAATTTGTTATAACATACAAGCCCAGTACCTCTTTTCTTGCCCTATTTCATATAGTTGTTACAATTAGGCACAAAGTAGCATGAGTTTACAAAGCTGTGGATCTATAATATATGACATGCTATGAGGACATGCACAATTAAGTCCCCAAGGGCCCTTCTCATGTATAAGCCAAATAGAACAATTATTCTCAGACAAATTAAACTATAAACCCGATTCAAATACATGTGAAAATTATAAATGTGGGGGGAGTATGTAGAATCAGATGCCAGACTAAAGCCCCAAATAATTGTCATTTTACATTGTAAAAAATGTCTGTACTGACAATGATATTGTTAGAGAAGAAACTAATAGATAAAACTATAATAGCCCATGTGGTAAATGTAATACTACTAATACACTCTACCTACATATTTTTTTCTGGCTTTAATTCAATGAAATCCATTATCCTGAGTGGGAATGGAACCTCCTCATCTCAGGGATCTTTAGTCTCCTGAGCTGCCTTAAAGCCTTGACATAATAAAAGGTCAAGCAGATCCCAGTAAGCATTTGTAAATTACAATAGGCCCCCCCCCCCCCCCCCCCCCCCCCCCCCCCCAGCCCAATTCAGCTACAAGCCATACATTCTCCTGTTCAGCTTTGCTCACTCCCTGGTTTCATTTCATTGTATAAGCAGACTAATTTGGAAACGGCTGGGCTAGGGTGCTTAGGAATACGTAGATTTTCAAAACAATCCTACTTTCCTACTTTCTTATTTACAGAAGGAGACCCTTAATACAACATTTGAGAGAACTGTAAAATGGTTCCTGGATACTGAAGGAATGAACAGCAGATAGCAGCACTATTAAATAAAATGAATGCATTTCACCTGCCAGCTCAGCTGTGCTTCCTGGGATACAAGGCACAAACATGAAAAGGTTGGGGTGGCATTTCAAGAACACTGATTTGCTTCAACATTGATTTGGTAAGATGCTAGACACAAAATAATACCACAAGCCACCTCCCTTTCCCATCATTGTAAATTCGGAGTCCTCAATATCATCCCCCACAAACCCAATTAAAAATAAAGAGGCAGGCTACGAATTTGCATCTAGTTCTGTGACACAGATCAAATCATAGGCATCTGTTCCAATTGGTCACAATGAAACTAAGAGACAATAACCAGAGTAAATTTCACATTAATCCAAATAAAGCCAATGAATAATAATATAGACCAGAAGCATAGTTTCAAAAACATGCAAGTACTTCCAGGCATGCAAGGACATATCTAAACCATAAAAATGACTGCAAAGCACACCCTACATATAAATATGCTTCATAAATGCAATATAAATGCTAAGTAACATGTGTATATATGATATATATATCCATAAGATATACATGTGTAAGTTCACAATCAAATCTACGTATAAAATAAAACTGGGTCTTGCAAATGATTTCTCAACAAGAGTACAAAATAAAATGTCAAATTCTGGGGCCACTTTTTCTAAGCAATCAATAAAATAAGCAAAACCACCTTATAATGAGTCTGAGAAGCTTATGAGACACCAAATGTATTTCTGAAGAAGGCCCAACCCTGTATGTGAGAGCTGCAAATGAAATGATTCCTTTCAATAACACCCTCTTCTTGTTGTTAGCTCTTTTTCCAACCCCTGATGCTGTTGCTAAGCTTAGGAGAAAAAGGCACCAAGTGGCTCAGTCTGCATTCTGAGCCAGTTAGAGATAAAATCAGAACACCTTTTTTTTTTTTTTTTTTTTTTAAACACAAGCGGTTGCCTTCTCACTTCTCTCTTCCTGGCAACGTTCCTCTCCCTCCATCCTCATCTCTGTCTCCACATCTCCCCCTTCTAGTCTGTGGCACGGGAGTCATTGTTCAAGTTCAGGCCAGAAATGTATACATAGGTCAAATAATAACACGCTAAACCAAGAAGGGAGCCCTACTGTTTCCTACTCACCATGCTGAGACCCGGAGAAGCTGTTTAAAGGAGGGAGAGATGCAAACTGAATCCATTTTCCTTGTGACCGAGTCGGATGCAGCCTCCGAACCCAACATCAGCAGCGGCTGCCGGTTTTTTTTTTTTTCCCCCTCTGTCTCTGGTTGGCGATGGTGCGAATAGGAACCACCCTTCCAGCCCCGCTAAAGTATCAGCAATAGAGGCGGCGGCGGCGGCGGCAGCAGCAGCAGCATCACCAGTTGGGCCTCCTCCCTCTCGGAGGATGGGGTGAGCTCGGAAGCAGCCAGGAACTTGCAGCAGACACCTCCTTTGGCTCCTCCTCTCTCTCTCCCCCTCCCCCAGTGCCCCACCCCTGCTGCGGTAGAGGCTGCTGGCCCGGCAGCTGCTGGTTGCCATGGCAATGACCAATGATAAGCGACCAAGCTAAGGGGGAGGGGAGATGGGCGAAGCAAGCTGCAGGGTCTGGAGGGGAGAGAGAGTATGTGCTGCTGCCCTCTGGGACGCTCTTGATCTCTCCTACCCTGGACTCCAGGTCTTTTAAAAAATGGGGTAAGGGTGGTTAGGCACGGGGAGAGAATAATTAAAATTTAATTGAAATTTAGATCGAAACATACGTAACAGCTTAGCTATTTTTTGCATTTTCTGTGGTTTTCCAATAAAATGTATGAAATTTATTATCAGAAAAATAATAACAAATATGGAGAAAATTATGTCGCATAACAGCAGATTATTATTACTTCCAAACGTGTTCGTGCTTTATAGCATCTTTTACTCAATACCAGGCAACAAGGTTATTAGAAAGCAAACGGAGTGCCTGGACTTTGTAATAGATTAAGAATCTGGTTGATTCCTTTGCACTACTTCCGGCTTGTTCTCAGGTAAGTTACTTGATTTCACTGTTTTTCCAGCTACCCTTCTGAAGAGGACTTGGAGGAAATTGACGCTTCCCTGAGGAAAAGTAAGTTGGGATAGAGACCGAAATTCCTTTCAACAACCACTATTCTCAGTAGCACCAGTTGGTGGACAGTTCCCAATCTTTTTAGAGTCAAACTCCTAGAGCATTCATTTTCCTGCAGGCAATTCCTGTCGTTTTCATGGATGCCCCTTTGGAGTTCCGAAGTCAGTTGGCAGTCAGGGTGGTGGGCAGGAAAAGGGGAAGTGAGGTCAGCAATGTCCAGTTTTAGGCGAATTCTGTTTCTAACCATAATTATAGATGACACCCGTATTTATCTCGTGCAGGGGTTGTAAAGATTGAATGAGATAATGCGCTAAAAGCTCTTGGCATGTAGTAAGTGTACAATAAATATTTACTATTAACGGCATAGTAGTACATTGTAGCCACCTCTTAATTTAAGGGTTTAAGGGGAATAACATGGCAATTTCAGGTAGGAGAAAAAATTAAGGTGAGAAAACCCAAAATATGTAATAACCATGATGATGATGGCAAAGACAGAGAGGCCCTAAGAGATTAAGTGTTTTCTGCATCTTGATATTTGAGGACATTGTAAATCTCAGAGAAGTTAGATAGATTTCCCAAATTCACAACTGATAAACGACAGAGCCAGAATCAAAATGAATTCTTCTTTTTTTTTTTTTTTTTTTTTTGAGACGGAGTCTCGCTCTGTCGCCCAGGCTGGAGTCCAGTGGCGCGATCTCAGCTCACTGTAAGCTCCGCCTCCCGGGTTCACGCCATTCTCCTGCCTCAGTCTCCGGAGTAGCTGGGACTACAGGGGCCTGCCACCTCGCCCGGCTAGTTTTTTTTGTTGTTGTTGTTTTGTTTTGTTTTTTGTATTTTTTAGTAGAGACGGGGTTTCACCGTGTTACCCAGGATGGTCTCGATCTCCTGACCTCGTGATCCGCCCGTCTTGGCCTCCCCAAAATGGACTCTTCTAACACATTTGCTCTCCTAACCACTACACGTTTCTACCACTCCTCCATAAAATGGAAATAATCTTTTTTCTTAATCCACAGAGTTATTTACAGGTTCAAATGGAATTAACCCAAGTTCCAGAGTCAGACGACCTAGGCACCATTCCTAGTGCCAGTATTTACTATAGGTACAATTTGGAACGTATTTATTAACTTCCCCAAGTCTACATTTCTTCATCTGTAAAAAGAAATAATCACAGAACCTCATGAGTCATTACAAAAATTAAACTAGATGATGTGTGTAAAATGTGCCGTGTTTAGCAGATAGGAAATTTTCAATAGATGTAGCTACCCGTTAGTTGTTACTCATTTGTAAGCAACTAATATTAAAACGTGAGAAGACTTTTTCCTGCACAGTGTCATTCTTGATGTCAGGGGCTTCTTCTAATAAAACCGGCTTGAAGATAACTAGGTGATGAGGGAAAGAGTTGCAGCACTTCCCCAGCATTTGACACTGGCTTTCCATCCACTTGGTGGGAAAGCCTGCAATCTCCTTTGTGCAGCTAGTGTCCCCTGTCTTCTGTCAAAGCCTCGGCAGCCACACAACCTGCAAACACTTCCAAGTCAGCATCACCTATGTGTAACGTGTAACATAAAGGAATGGGATGTGATCATCTCACTTCTTTCAGTATTCCTGTATTTTATCTTCTGCTTTCTCCGCAGAGATGGTCTTGTAAGCAAGCAGACCAGGAAGCTGAAGGCTGTAGAAGTTGTGACATACTAGATGACAGAACCCTCCACACTGTCTAGTTAATTAGTTAATTTTATTAACTATGGTTATAGTTAGCAAACTATAACCATATGGTTCATCCTTAGTGCTAGGAGCTAAATGGCTAGGGGTAAGTGATTCTAGTTTTTTCCTCTCCTCCCATCAACATAAAACAATTGGTCAAGGGTCAACTGGTGAGAGAAAAGTTTGGTGTTTCCTATTTGAAGAAATCTCCAATTTAACCATTCAAATACAACTTACTCATTTGTTTTTGGTCATATCCAGGCAGCACTGTTATCATTATTTATTGATAGTTTTCCCTTATTTATTTTAATTATGATTTACTTGATTTGCCATTTATTCATTTTTAAATGAAATGTTTCTGTGACTTCAGCAAAACATAAATGAAAATTGTTATGGTAAAGATAATGGACCCATGGGAAGGAAATGAAAACAAATTCTTAAATTTTTTAGTAAAACAAAGACTTCAGCTTTATTTATAATAATTTTTAATTTAAAAAGAAAGATTAAAACTCACACCTCTCTAGTACCATCCCCTCTCTTACTATGCTCTATTTTTCTATATAACTGTATAGAAAATTAACATTAATAATATATTCTATGATAATATAATACAGTATATTATAATATAATATAACATTGCTTAATGTAGTATGCTATACTATAAGGTGTACTATATTATATATTAGTGATATACTGTTTTTTTGGTGCTATTAAATTTCTTTATTTGTTTCTCCCTATCAGAACGTAAACTATGAGAGGGCAGGGATTTTTATTTCTATGTTTGTTTGTGAGTGGTGTCTGGGCCATATTAGGTGCTCAATAAATATTTGTTGAAGAATAAACCAGTAAATAAATAAAAGAATAACTTTCTGCATTGAATCATGGCTCTACAATTTATATATATATAATTATATAATAATACATATAGAATCATTTGTTCAGCTATATTGTTGACATTTCTCTAATTACTTAGATAATTATACTAATTACCTTATTTAGCACACACGCATGTTAACGCAATGTTTATCTGGCACAGATTTTAAAACTACACAGTTATGAAAGTAAAAATGTTTGCTCACGTATGTTCAGAGTCATCTAACATGTCCTCAGTGGCTAGGCATGGTGTTCTTTGGGCAACACTGATTTTCCTCTAAGAGCTTCTTGGTCAATAGTACTAATTGTGACCAAACTGTCTGCCTCTCCTGGGACTTTTCCAACTTCGACTTCTGAATTCCGTGAGATGTCTGAAAAAGTACAGGGTATGGGTCTTGGCTCCAAAAGTGGCATTAAAATTTCAGGAGATACCACAGCATAATGGGAGGAAGCTGCAAAGTGTGGGCTCTGGAGACAGACTTCCTGGATTGAGTACAGGCTTTACCATTTCTTTTCTGAGTGACCTTGGACAAGTTGCTGTATTTCTCCATGGCTCAGTTTCTTTATCTGTAGGACATGATAGCAATACCTACCCCACTGAATTATTGTTCTGTGGGATTTGTTTGCACCTTGAAACATCATTTATTATCTCATAGTGTTTGCGGGGCAGAAATCTGGGAGTGGCTTAGCTCAGAGCTTCTGGCTCAAAGCCTGTCATGAGGTTGTAGTTAAACAGTTGGCTGTGGTTGCTGTCTCATATGAAGCTTCGACTGAGTTCAGTGAGTCCAGACTCACTCCCAGGGTTGTGGGAAGTCTTTGGTCCCATTGAGTCGTTTTTGAAGTTTATGTGTGCAAAATATTAAGGAGTACCTGGCATGTAATAAATGATAAATCATATCAGTATTGTTATAAACACAATTTTATTAACTATGGTTATGCCTAGCACATTTTTCTGGATGTTTCCAAAGCACTCAGATCACTTGGGGTTATTCTAAAAGCTTGCTGTTACGGCTGTAGACCAGCTGTCAAGAGATAATGAGGAATTCTGGAGATGCTTATGTCACACTTCGTCAAAAGCCTGATTTCCCCAAAAAGGGGGCAAAAACAAAGGCATTCATAAGTGATTGTTGTTTGTCCCCTGCCTTCTTTATGAGAGATTATTAATATATTATACATTTACAGAGAACATTAAATGTGAGCAGTAAGGATCTTCTTGAGTTTGCTAAGAATAAGGATCTCATTCTGACTTCATTGTATATCCTTTATCAATAGTATCAGTAAGCAAATATATTAGAAGAACTCTCCTATGAACTCTACACTCTTATGGCCGATGATCTTACAGATGACTTCTTGCATAGCAAGTAGACACTTTTGTGTTTGTTCAGTTTATTTCCTCTTGAGGTTCCTTTGTTGCCTCAACTCTTCAACCTTTAAAATGTATCCATTAACTCTTTCAGGGTATCTTCACTGATATGAGAGTTAGCATTGAAGCTAGGGTTCCCATTGTACTGTGACACATCCTAACTACACTTACATGGTGAATGGTAAATATTCTTTTATTTGTCTTTCCTTCTTATTTTAGTGCAAGGCCTTTGAGGTCAAGGTTAAAGTTCATCCATTCATTTATTGTTAATCAATCTAAGAGATGTTTATTGTTAGTTGCTATCGTGTGCTGTTACTAGGTACCAAAGATGTAGCTGTGAGTCAGGTAACAAGAGAACTCCCCTCATGAAGCTTATGGTCTAAGAGGAAAGAGAGCTTATATAATTACTTAAAATAAATTATGTTGAGCACTACAATAGAGAAAATCAGGCAGCTCTGACAGCAGATAAAATAAAAGTATAATGTAGTTTGGAATCCCAGGGAAGATATTACTGGAGAGATTGTGGGGTGAAATGGGAGCAGGTGATTTAGAATATGCATGTAGGTCCTGATATGTGAAAGAACATGGCATGCTGGTCAAATGTTGTTTAATCCTAATACCTAGCACAGAACATGGCACCCATTATGTGCCACCTACATGTTTGTCAAAAAAATCTGCCTTCTCCATCTCCCAACACACGTAAACACAGAACTTCTTTCTTCCATTTTTCTTCTGTTAATTTACTAAGGGGATTAGGGCTTGTCAATAGCTATGGAACGGACAAGCTGTATGAGATAAGAATGAATGAAAACAGGCCAAAGGATTAATTCTTCTAACAGTAGAAAAAAGAGGTATGATGCTCACAGTAACTACTGCTCCATTTCAGATTTATTAAGTGAGATTTACATGATAATACAAACCTTTGCTCTGAGGCTGAAATGAGAAGCAGTTTTTCCCTTTCAGGTCCAGGACAGTTGTATATTACCATGGCAGATAATACATGGGCTTAAGTTACCAAAAAATCAGGGACACCAAAGAAATGAGAAAACTTCTGTTTCAATGACCTTTTCCAAGATTTTACAATCAGCAACTCTACAAATAAAAGCCAGTTTAATTTCAGTATATGTATAAGTTTTATTGTAACTTTGGTTTTTATTTTTAGTCATTTATGGGAAGCACCATAATTTTCATAATTTTTACAGTGCTTAGGAACTCAAAATGTCTTATTACATCACTGGGAGTAGAGAACACGAGCCAGAGAGTACAATAAACACATCATTGCACAGAGAAAAAACAGACATAGCTTTTCCCCTGTGGAGCTTAGAGTCAAACGTGTGGGATAGCCAAAGAACAAAAATCAAACCACTAAAATAGTAGCAAATTTTCACAAGTACTATGAAGCAAGGAAAGAAAGGATGAAGAAGGACTGAGGGTAGGGAAAACGAGAGTGACTCACTGAGGAGTGACATTCAAACTGAGAAATGACATTTGAATTATGCCAATCATGTAAGAGCTGAGAAAAGAGAGTTTCGTGTGGATGGATGAACTCTGAAGAAAAAGTTAGGAATGAGAATACTTTTGAAGGCTGAAATACGGTGAGTAAGGGTGAAATTGGCATGAGGGGAAGTTTGGAAGGTGGGCAGGGGTCAAATTATTCAGCACCTTGAAGCCCACTGTAAGTTAACTGGAGTTTCTTAATTGCAATGAACAGCCATTGCAGAATTTAAATTTGGGTTAAAGCATTGTGGGAATGAACTGGTGGTGGGTGAAAGTGGATGCAGTTAGCATACTACAATAATCTAAGCCAGAGATGATACTTGTTAGATTAGGGTTGATATGGAGAAAACTGGACTGTTTCAAATGCATTTTAAAGGTAGAATTCTGGGGATTGCTGAGGGTTTGGATGTTGGGGTTGAGGGAGAGGGAGGTGTCAAGGATTACTTTTAAGTAGACAGCTAACTTCTTTCGTTTGAAAGGATACACTGTCAAGGTTCAGTTATTACCTTCTGTAATGAGGAAAGGCCTCAGAGCTCTGGCTCTGGGAAAATGTGGGGAAACTTAAGGTGTTCTAAATGCTCAACTTGTGGGACTCCTCTTCATGCCTCCCCAGGTTTAGTGCTTTTGTGAATTAGGCATGAACAACTTGTCAGTGGATCAGGCAAACCATCACTGAACTTACGCTGCTGCAATGAAAGCAACTTGGCTAAAAAGGGCAGGTGAGGCCCTGGATTTTCATCCAGAATGTTCCCAAGGACCTTAGAAGTGGGTTGCCAATAGAAAACGGCTTTCCTCTATCTACTCAGAATGTGTTTTCTCCCACAGCTAACTTGGCCTCTTCCTCGATCACACTCCTGATCCTGTTACCTTCTAAATATGTGACCTTGTAACTATATCTTCTGTGCCTCATTGTCCTCATCTGTGAGGCCAGGATAATAATTGCCTTTGCTATTAAGTGGAGATTTAAATGAATTATGTTTGTAAAGGCCTGAGCACACATCTGGCATGTAGACGGGTCTCTTTAGTTCCAGCTGTTCTATTATATAACGCCCTCCCCCAGATCTGAATCTTTCTTATGAAAGCCTTGAGGGCCCTAGTCTTTTCCTTCAGGACCCCAAGTGTTCGAACATTTTTCCTAATACCTCCCATCTCAAGACCCCCAAATAATCTTTTAGGTACCTCAAACAGCTAAGTACTTATTTTCCTGTGAAAGATATGCCAGGTACAGAGAGACTGATGAACAAAAGGGTTGCCGGAATGTGGCACTTACAGATTTCGTGATCTGTCTCACATGTTTATGAGCCAGCTTCCTTTAAATATTTATATCCTGTATTTGCATTTTATTACTGTTTGATTTCATTCTTACAGTTGATCCGAAGTGTGAAATTGGGAGCCAACACTTCCATGTTAGAAAAAATGCACAATGAAGGAGTTTGAGTTTTGTGTTTTGTGTTGTTGTTGTTGTTGTTGTTTTTCTTTTCCCTGCCAAGGACACAAAACCTTGTGAGCTAATATCTGAGATCTCTGTGTCTGCTCACTACCCCACTGCCTCCTCATGGGACATTTTGCTTAACATGTCCTTGGCTTTAGCTACTGCTACAAGCTGAAGGTCTTTCTCCTGAGATGCCTGAAAGTAGTGGGTTTAATCCTGAATGAAGGCTTTGGAAGAAAGGCAGGGCCAAGCCAAGAGAGAAGGATTTAGACTTCAGGGCAGCAGATTTCCTCATATTAACTCTTGTAAACCTCTTTTACCCTAAGTCCAAATTCCTTCTTGTTTCTCACCATCCATTTCTCCTTCTAATACATTTCTCAATTCTTAATAAAACTCCAATCCGTTTCTCAAATGAATCTATTAAACTCTTAACTCTGGCTGAAGTATAATTCTCAAAATGGCAATACCAAGATCCTTAGGCAAATACAAAATGAACTCACATCAATAATTTTATTAATTAATTAATGAGGTGTTAAAACTGACCCAAAGTACATTTGAGAAATTAGATTTTTATAGAAATTCTACAAATAAGAGGACAAGAGCAGGTTTATTTGTACAACTCACTTGGACTTCAAACTTGAGATAAAATTTTATACATACGATTGATCTAATTTATGACCTTGAATAAACTAAGCCAGTGGTTGACTTTTTGAGGTCATGATAGCTAGTCTTTGTATCACCTGAATCAACAGATTGATGAATATTTGTCTCTTATACCTGTGAAAGACCTCACACTGGATGTTAAGGACACTATTATCTGATCCTGAAGTCGGAGAAATACAGTTTCATACCCTTTCTCCTAACTTTCCTTGGTCTTGCTAGATTGCGTTTTAAACCCATCTGCTGAATCACAATATGGCCAAAGTTGGATATTGGAGTTCTTGTTTCAGCAATGTCTTCATCTCTCACAATATCCTTCCATCTTACAGCTATACATTTATAACAAAGAGATACATAACCAAAATATAGAGAGCAAAAAAGGAGAATGGATGAAAACAATGCTTTCAGGTAGACAACGCACTGGACCCTGAGCCACTCTTGACTGAGTGACACTGGGGGTGTGAGGCATGCTGTACTCTATGTGGAAACTGAAAGATCCCTTCTACTTAACACACACACACACTGGGGCCCAACAGATCCTGCTTTGACAACTCTTCTAGAAGAAGGTGAAGAGGATTGTTCCTACCTCACTCACAAATGTTAACATACAGAGGAAAGAGCTTTCTCCTTCTCTAAGACAGCATAAAGTAGAGGTGAGAGTGAATTCTCTTTACCTTGAAAGAGATTGCTAAGCACTTTGATCTGACAAGGACTGGGGACATTGGTGGCCTGGGTGAATATGACGACCACTGTGCCATGGAGGATATGAGGACTCCTGCAGGATGACGGGATGCCCAGCAGACCATGTGTGAGGTGCTTGAGAAGCAACAGCAGCTGCATGCTTGGTGGCGCTGATGAAGGGCAGGTCCTTACATGCAGAGGCCAGAGGCTGATACACTGATTCTTGAGCTCATATAATAAGCCTCTTGGGGACTTTAAGAGACACATTGAAGTGGAAGATGTGGAGGGCAGTTAGGCAATATATGCAACAGGAATGTGGTCTTTCAGTGTGAATAGCTCCTTCATTCATCCAGATGAATCAGGGTTTGAGATATGAGGTTACATAGCAAATAGTTGGGGGTTTTTTGTTGTTGTTTTAAAGACAGGGTCATTCTCTGTCACCCAGGCTGCAATGCAGTGGCACAATCACAACTCACTGCAGCCTTGAACTTCTGGACTCAAGCAATCCTCCTGCCTCAGCTTCCAAGGTAACTGGGACTACAGGTGTGCACCACCGTACCTGGCTAGTTTTCAAATAATTTGCAGAGATGGAGTCTGACTATGTTGGTTATGCTGGTCTCAAACTCTTGGCCTTAAGTGATCCTCCTGTCTTGACCTCCCAAAGTGCTGGAATTATAGGTGTGAGCCACTCAAATAGTTCTTGTTAAATTCCTTATCCAATCTTTCATATCTTCCTTGAGAACAGGTAAACTGAGCGTGCTGTAGAAACACAACGCAGCACCATGCTACATCCCTATCATTTTACTTTTCATGCTTCATTGCCTCTACATTAGAGCGCAGCAGGACAGTGGTAGAAAATACAGACGGTTTTATTTGTATGGTTTGCTCATGCCTATATTTCCTCTTAATCCTATGGTTTGTCTTCATAAAAGAGAGTTTCTTGAAACGGGAAGAAAAAGAGAGAGATGTTTGCTTCACAAATTCCCCTTGATTTGTCTAGAGTTGTCTGGCAGAGCCCTTCACAGCTCAGTGCTCAGAACTTCATGCTTCTCCTCTGTTCAACAGAACTGTAAACTCTGCGGATCCTGCTTCTCCTGGGTCCCTTCAGTGGAAGCTCCTCTTGCAAAGCCTAACACTATGTAGTCATTGTTCGCCACAGAGTTATGATGATTGTGCTTTTGGGCAACGCAGAGAATCAGCAGACTTTACACCACAGAGAAACTCTTGGAGTCACTTACATCATCCCAACTCCTTGTATATGGAGATTTTATATTATGATGTACGAAAGTGAGCCAGGCCCTTTTCCAGAGTTTTGGATACTTGGCTTTCAATACGGGAGCAGAGTATCAGTGGTAAAATTCAAGACTCTTCTGTTATTTTTATTTATTTATTTTTGAGACATTGTCTTTCTCTGTTGCCCAGGTTGGAGTGCAGTGGCGCGATCTTGGCTCACTGCAACCTCTGCCTCCCGGGTTCAAGCGATTCTCCTGCCTCAGCCTCCTGAGTAGCTGGGACTGCAGGCACATGCCACTATGCCTGGCTAATTTTCTTTGTATTTTTAGTAGAGACGGGTTTCACTGTGTTAGCCAGGATGGTCTCAATCTCATGACCTCATGATCCACCCACCTCAGCCTCCCAAAGTGCTGGGATTACGGGCTTGAGCCACTGCGTCCGGTCAACTGTTCTGTTATTATGCCATCTTCTTATCTCTTGAAAGGCCTGGTGTGTAATAAATCTCCTGAAAGTTCTGATGTGTAATAATGCTATGAATAGTGAATTTACCCTCCCCTTTCAGCCTACCGTATTATTCTAGGTGAGGCTTTCAAAGTCACTACATTAGGAGCAAATTAACACTGAGTGAGAAAAATGTCACTGCTTTCTGCATTTCCAAATAGCTCAATTTCCAATCCTTTCTTATTTTACATATAATCACTGAGTAAATGGAGACCCAGAAAGGAAGAATAGGTTACATGGCTTCATTACTATTTCCCCCAGATTCTCAGAAGCTGTGATCTGCCTTTGTAAGATGGAACAATTTTTTAAACATAAGAGCAAAAGAAGATATAGCATATTGAGAATCATGTAAATTCCACTGTAATTCTAAAGATTTGCTGGTCTTCACAATCAGGAGTATATTTTTATTCTTCCTTTTGATACAACGGTGTGACTAATGACTATCTGGTTCAAACATCTAATTATTGGAATTAAGACACAGTGTGAATCAGATGCAATGGATCTCCTAATATTTTCTCCATTTTTCCAACCATCTCTGTCTTGGCCCTGGGATATTATAGCATAGAGAAGTCACAGAAGAGAAAAGTGCTTTGCATTATACGATGTCCCAATTTCCCAGAATTTTCTGGAAAATGGCCTGGGTCTGACTTTATGCAGAGATCATAAGTATGGAGACAAGAGTACATTTGTTTTATGTACCTTTCCTGAAGGAGAAGTCTTCATGTCCTAGACTTAAGTATGGGATATCAGACTTAGAAAGAATAATTTATACCTAATTATGGCCTCTGTGACCAAATTAGACCAAATCAAAGGCCTGACCTTTTATAGATCATAATAACAATGTTTCCTATTTCTTGAATAAAAGGTTGTAATAAATATTAAATTCTGTTTTTTGAGCCTCTGTCCCATGGATTATTCTGAATAAGGTGCTATAAATGAGATTTTAGAAGCAGATTGTATGAGACCAAGATAAAGCAGCTTCAGGCTTAGGCTACTAACATCTCTTGTGCTTCCCATTTTTAAAAAATCTAAGCCTTAACTAATCTATTACAAACTAATTCTTTGCTTCATTCAGTGTCCTCAACCTTCATACTTTCCTCTATTTGACCCTATTCTCAGATCAGACAAACCCACGTATAAAACAGAGAATGAGAAAATGATGATGATTGAGACTAACGATTCCAAGTACATGATAATTCTTAGTAACATCTTACTAAGATAATTCATAGTAATTTCTTAATCCAGGGATTAGTATGAGGGACCAAACTTAAAGGGGAATCCTAATGCTATTCCTCTCCTTTTCGTTTAACATGTATGTGAGTAATGTGTCACTGATATTCCTACTGTCCTCTCCTCCATCCACACCTTCAATAGAGAAGTGGCTCCATGACTGTTATCAGGATTTCTGTAAAACCCTCAGTTTTGGGGAATTGCAGTTGGATGTGGATGAGAACTGCAACTGGAACCTAGAATTGCACCTTTCTTCCCCAATGAAAAGGCTTTAGAAGACATCTCATTTAACTCTTTTCTCCAGTTTTGGTTCAATTAAAAGTTAATCAATGAAATGCTGAGTCTCACCTCTCCCAATACTGTCCCCAGAACTTTGTAACTCTAACCATCAAGGCCAGGATCTTTTCAGATCATGCCTTCTCACGGGACCTTTACGGTGGCCAAGAATCATCTCACTGAAGACAGACCACAGAGGAATAATAGAACCATTTGCTTTATATCATATACATTCTCATCTCTCCAAGATCCATTTCCACTCTAAATTTTCTTAGTGGCAAAATTTTAAGATGCAGTCTTTAAAGGGAGATTTTTTTTTTTTCCATTGAGCCACCTTTGAGCACTCCAGACATGCTTGGAGGAAGTGTCAGTAATCCAAAGCTTATTATCAGGGACCAGTCTTTGAGACAAGAGTTCATGTCTATCTTAGAATTTGTACTCTGATTTGTGCTGACCCTTCTTTTTATGTCTCCCGTATGCATTAGGGCAGATGGACAAACTTTACTGGGAAACACTCAGCCTGTCTTCTCTTAAAAGCTATAGGCAGAACTTCACTCATAACTTGCCACACTGAGGGGAGCCCTTTGGTGACATCTAGTCACCCTGTGCCTCCACTTTTATGCGGCGCAGTGATTGCTGCCTCTTCCCAGATCCGTGTGAGTCTGGCCTTCATGACTAGAACAGATCATTGGGAATTGTCTTATGAAATCGGATTATTATAAAAACAGCTTCTGTTGATGAGATTGTGGAGGAACAGATACTCATAGATCGCTTGTGTGAACAAAAGTCAGTAGTGAGATGGGGGGATGAAGGAGGAAGAGACAGAGCGAGTGAGAGAGACAGAGATTGCTGACATGTATATGCCAGCTCTGTCTGCTCAGAGGGCCTGGTAGCAATGAGACAACAATATCCAGAGCATGAATTCTAAAGGCCATACTTCATTAAAAGAAAATAAATCAGGACTCATTGGACAAATGGTTGATTCCAGAGCTGTGGCAATAAAGATAAAATGAGCTTGGAACACCTTGCTATTGTAGAAAGTAAAGAAGTACTTAAAGAAAGATGGAAACACTTCGAAAGTCAAAGGAATCAACTTGAAAGGAGTGGCATTCACAAAATCTAAAAGAGTTTGGGCATCAAAAAGAATAATAATATAGTAATGGAATATAATCCATATAATAAAATTAGAATCCATGACTCCATTCTTTTATAAATAAATAAAATGAAATAAACAGGGAGGAAAGGAAAGCTTTTTCTTACAGCAAAATGCCAACTAATAACTATAAAAGGAATGATCCATCATTTGGGAAATCATCATTTAGCAAACATCATAGTAATATTCTAAGGATGAATCATCAATGAATGCTAAAACTAATGGGTAAATGTTTGATGAGGAAGAGGATATTTATAGAGTCTCAGACTATATCTCCACAAGGTCCCTCCCATTCTTCATATTGGGAAAAGTAATAACTTTACAGTGAAGAAACCTAGTTGGTACCAGATTTCCCCCTTATCTTTAGTTTTGCTTTACACAGTTTCTGTTACTTGCAATCAATTGCAGTTTGAAAATATCAAGTGGGAAATTACAGAAATAAATAGTTCATAAGTTTTAAATTGTGCACCATTCTGAGCAGGATGATGAAATCTCTCATGGTCCTACTCTGTTCTACCTGAGACATGAATCATCCCTTTGTGCAACATGTTTGCTCTGTATACGCTACCTGTCTGTTAGTAACTTAGTAGCTCTCTCAGTTAGTAGATCAACTGTGACGGTATTGCAGTCTTTGTGTTCAAGTAACCCTTATTCTACTTAAACGATTAAATTCAGAGAGCAAGGCATGCCAAAAGTCAAGATAGACTTAAAGCTAGTTCTTTTATGCCAAACAGTTAGCCGAGTTGTGAATTCAAAGGAAAAGTGCTTGAGGAAAATTCAAATGATAAGAAAGTGAAACAGTCTTATTACTGTTATGTTATTATGAAGAAAGTTTGAGTGGTCTGGATAGAAGATCAAACCAGCCACAATACTCCCTTAAGCCAAAGCCTAATCTAGAGTAAGGCCCTAACTGTCTTCAATTCTACAAGGCTGAAAGAGA
Organism: Theropithecus gelada; assembly: GCF_003255815.1. Classification (NCBI taxonomy): domain Eukaryota; kingdom Metazoa; phylum Chordata; class Mammalia; order Primates; family Cercopithecidae; genus Theropithecus; species Theropithecus gelada. Next base: position 144,184,422 of record NC_037673.1, read on the forward strand.
TGAGAAAGCTACAGAGGAAAAGTTGGAAGCTGGCAGAAGTTGGTTCATAAGGTTTAAGGAAAGAAGCCATCTCCATAACAGAAAAGTGCAAAGTGAAACAGCAAGGGCTTATGTAGAAGCTGCAGGAAAACACTCAGAAGACCTAGCTAGCTAAGATCATTGATGAAGGTGGCTATATTATACTAGAGATTTCCAGTGCAGACAAAAGAGCCTCCTATTAGAGGAAGATACCACCTAGAACATCCTAAAGAGGAAAAGTCAGTGCCTGGCTTCAGAGCTTTAAAGGACAAACTGACTTTCTTGTTAGGGGCCAGCAGCTATGACTTGAAATTGAAGCCAGGGTTCATTTACCACTCTGAAAATGCTAGAGCCCTTAAAGAATGATGCTAAATCTACTCTGCTTATGCTCTGTAAATGAAACAACAAAGCCTGGATGACAGCACATCTGTTTACAGCATGGTTTACTGAATATTTCAAGCCCAATATTGATAACTACTGCTTAAAAAAAGTGATCCCTTTCAAAATATTACTGCTCACTAACAAGGCACCTAGTTACCCAAGAGCTCTGGTGAAGATGCACAAGGAGATGTTGTTTTCATGCTTGCTAACATAATGTCCATTTTCAGCCCATGGTTCAGGGAGTCATTTTGACTTTCAAGTCTTATTATTTAAGAAATTCATTTCATAAGGCTATAGCTGTCATAGATAGTGATTCTTGGGAAGAATCTGTGTAAAATGAAAGCCTCCTGGAAAGGATTGATTATTCTGGATGCCATGAAGATCGTTCAAGATTTATGGAAGGAAGTCAAAAGATCAACATTAATAGGAGTTTTGAAGAAGTCGATTCTACCCTTATTAATGATTTTGAGGGTTCAAGACTTCAGTGCAGGAAATAACTGCAGTTGTGATGGAAATAGCAAGAGCACTAGAATTAGAAGTAGACTCTGAAGATGTGCCTATATTTCTGCTATCTCATGATACAACTTTCACAGATGAGGAGTTGCATCTTATGGATGACCAAAGAAAGTGGTTACTTGAAATGAAAACTACCTGTGGTGAAGATGCTGTGAACATTGTTGAAACAGCAGCAAGGCATTTAGAGTATGACATCTACTTAATTGATAAAGAAGTGGCAGAGTTTGAGAGGATTGGCTCCAATTTTGGAAGAAGTTCCACTATGAGTAAAATGCTATCAAACAATACTGGTAGCTATAGAGGAATCTTTAATAAAAGGAAGAGTCAATTGTTGTGGCTAACTCCACTGTTGTCTTACTTTAAAAAATTGCCATGCCACTTCAGCCTTCAACAACTCCCACCATGGTCAGTCAGCAGCATCAGTATTGAGGCAAACAAACAATTATGACTTCTGAATGCTCAGATGATCATTAGCATTTTTTAGCAACAAAATATTTTAAATTAAGGTATGCACATTTTTTAAGGCATAATGCTAGTGCACACTTAATAGACTATAGTATAATGTAAACATAACTTTTATATGCACTGGGAAACAAAAAAAAACTTCATATGACTTGCTTTATTTTGATATTCACTTTATTGTGGTGGTCTGGACCAAACCTGTAACATCTCTGAAGTATGCCCATACATCGGATTCAGTACTTTCTACAGTTTTAGGCATCCACTGAGGGTGTTGGAACATATCCCCCGGATTAGGGGATAGAGGGGGCTACTGTATCTCTCTAATCAAGTGATCAAAGTTAACATCACCAAGAGTAGAATGAACAGATATCCTCTCTCTCTCTCTTTTTTTTTTTTTTTTTTTTTTTGAGACAAAATCTAACTCTGTTGTCCAGGCTGGAATGCAGTGGTATGATCTTGGCTCACTGCAATCTCTGCCTCCTGGGTTCAAGTGATGAGTGACTTTCCTGCCTTAGCCTCCTGAGTAGCTGGGACTACAAGTGCACGCCACCACGCCTGGCTAATTTTTGTATTTTTAGTGAAGACGGGGTTTCATCATGTTGGCCAGGCTGGTCTTGAACTCTTGACCTCAGGTGATCCACCTGCCTCGGCCTC